>NW_022589756.1:7782350-7888615 GCF_004348235.1 Phoca vitulina
AAAAAAAAAAAAAAAAAAAAAAAAAAAAAAAAAAAAAAAGAAATGTTCCATATCTGCATTGTCCAATATGGTAGCCACTAACCATATGTATCTACTGAGTGCTTGAAAAGTGGCTGGGGAAATGACATGTTAAAATATTGACTAATTTAAATAGCCATATGTAGCTAGTAGCTCTGTAGTGCACAGCTCTAGAGCCTTTTTTACCCTCCATACATACAACGATGGCAATATTCCATATAGTGGATGTTCCAGCAGCTTAGGTCCTAAAGTGAGAATGGCATGGAACAGCCATTATGGACCTATAGCCTGAATAAGCCTTGGTTTGAAGCCGCTGACGTTTTTGAGGGTCTTTGCCACCACAACACAACTTAGCCTAACCTGAATGATACACCAATTGCAACTCTACTTCGCGTATGAGAAGCTATCCTATTGCTCACAGTAGCATAGAGAAATTTTTCAAAGGATTTTTTCATAGTCATGGCTTTTTTTTTTTTAATCGTTTCTAGCTTTGATGTCCTTCTTAAGCCCAATATTAAGGAAATATTTACCTACAATTTTTTCCATTATTTTTTTTTACATCCTCAATCTACGAGGATGAGTGTGAGGATGGAAAACAGCTTTATTTTTTCTAAAATATCCAGGCATCATCATTTATTGACTCAACTACCTCTTTCTCACTAATACTAACATGCCACTTTTATTGAAAAACTCGATATATTTGGGAATACCTGACTTCCTTATATTTTTCTGCCTATTTTCTCATGAGTATCACTGCTTTAATTACTGTGGCTTTGTAATACTTCTTAACATCTCCTCAGGGAAATTCCTACTCGTCATTCTTTCACAGAATTTTCCTGGCTAAGTTTCAACATTTAACAAGGATGAACTGTTTATGAACTGTTTTACAGGTTTATAAACTATGAACTTTGACACGGTCTAAAATAAAATAGATCATATTGGGTTAATGCACAATTCATGGATTTTTTAATTCATTCACTTTCTGCTTTCTGTTTTTAAAAGGGCTTCATTTTTTTTCTGATGAGAGTTAAATACTCAAACTTAATTTCATAAAGGTTAAATAATGAAAATGTTTTCCTCTGTGTAGTGTTGACCATATCAAATAGGTTTTGATTTGTTATTACATTCTCATTATTTTCTAAATATTTGTGTAGGTGAAATTTGATTTCAGCTAAGAATTATTTACAAATATTTTGAATTCCTAAAAAATGTGGGTGTTGTTGTTTCCAATCGTGTCACTAATTTCTAGATTTATGATGATCTAGATGATGAACGTCAACCATTAGATCACTTCCACTTTTTGTAATGAGGTTTTCTCTTATAACTTAATATATGTCCAATTTTAATAAATACTTGGACGTATAGAGATTGACCTTATACTACTCAGACTTTCTACATCTTAATTTTGTCTATTTGATCTATTAAGGATTGAGAAAATTTTGCTAAAAAATCTTATTTTTATTGTTTCACAATTTCTCCTTTTATTTTTGAAAGTTTCAACTTTGTAGCAGTTATGTAGCCTAAAGGCTCATAATAGTCCTAGCTTCATGAATGATTATAGACATCTTTATGTAGTCCCTCTATTCATCTTGGCTTTTTCCTTCGACTTAACTCACAGACTTTACCTTAGCTAGAAATTAAAGTGCGAAAAAGTTCTAAACAGCATCCATTAATCTTCTTTTACCTTCTATTCGTATAAAGAAGCAAATTTAAGTGTTACTTATTAAATAACATGTTGAAAGCAGAGGCTTTCTTTACAAGGCTAGCTCTGGGTTCTCACCAAGATCTTAAATTTCCTGAGGATGTCAGTATTTATATGAGTGAGAAGAATGAGTTGGGGCAGGCCAATGGGCAAGAAGCAGAAGGCCTTTATTAGCACCCCATTTTCCTACTTCTACCCCCGTTTCTTCTTCTACCAGTTTCCCCAATCTTGTCACTAAATGAATTCCTTTATAAAACCTTATTAAAACTTTGTTTTCTAGTCCCAGATCTTTTACCACATAAAAATCCCAATCCAGGTTAGAAATAGTTCCTAAAATTATCTTCAGTTAAAGTAGATATTAATAAAAATGCAATAATTTATATTGTGGGTATGGCAAGGGAGAGGGCTGGAGGCTGAGTGAAAGAGAGACAGGAAAGGAAGGATATTGTTTATTGTATACTTTTGATACACAGTTTTTGATTTTTGAAGTATGTAAACTTATTATCTATTGAAATATGTAAAAATTAGAAATTTAAAAATTTCATAAAAATAAAGTTTTAAAAAATTTGAATACTACTGGGGTGCGTGGGTGGCTCAGTCAGTTAAGCGTCTGCCTTCACCTCAGGTCATGATCCCAGGGTCCTGGGATCCAGCCCCCAGGGAGTCTGCTTCTCCCTCTCCCCGCCTTGTGCTCTCTCTTGCTCTCTCTCTCTCTCTCAAATAAATAAAATCTTAAAAAATAATAATAATAAAAATTCGAATACTACTTACCAGTCATATTTTCATCCAGTGGTAGAGAGACTCCTACATCACAGATTTTAATTGTTTCAAAATCACCTTTAATTACAACATTTGAAGACTTTATGTCTCCATGAAGCAGTTTCTTTTCTTGGTGTAGATACTAAAATAGTGGAAAATTTAACACATCTGAGCAAATACATAAACTGATAAAAATATATGATAACCTCCAAACACAAAAAAAACAACTTGAACTCCCTTCCTGAACTCCATGCAGGATGATATCTGTCCATCATTTCAGATTATTTGAAGTCAGACAAGGGAATATCCCATATTACTCCAGTCTGCCATACTGACCAGACATAAAGAGTCTTTGGAAATCATTATCTATTTATAGATAAGCTAACTTTTCAAACGCGTCTCATACTTTTATAGCAAAAGAGGATACTGCAGCTTCAAAAATATATCACAATTTTACTTGAGACTAGTAGGTTTTAGAAATAAGTTTGGAACCTTCACAATGAGGCACACTTTTCACAAACAAGTTGTTGAGATAACGCAGAACAACAGATAATTAAGGGCAAAAGTTACACGAGAAGAGCAAGCAGAAATGTCATCTAAGACTAATACTTTATTTTACACATTAACTCTTAGTAATGATACTCATCCATAATCAAAAATAATCCTGAAAAACTGTTATTTTTTCATTCATCAGCATCTACTCTGTGAGCTGCTTGAAAATAGTGCAGAGACCATTTTTGGTATATACTTTCGAACACTTACTGTGCTTCATTTAAATGTTGATCATAAACTGAGCATGCTCAAATATGTTTATAGTGAAATTTATTAATTCCAACATCCATATATATTTAAAGTCATTATTTATTAAATAATTCAAATTATTAATTTAGCTTCTCCTATCCATTTAAAATCAGTTTTTCTACATACATATTAAAATATATATTTAGAAATATTGCTTTTATGCAGTTTTATATTTCATAAGTCAATTTTATATCAACTCTTAACATGCAACTTTGACATCAGCATCAATACATGATCCACTTTTGAGTCATCCAACAGTGTTCCGGAGCCACCATTTCTCCTGCTTGGTTACCTAGGATAAGGAATCCTTTTTCTTCCTTATACCGTATCTATTCAAAGGCACAACAATTTATTTGACAACATTAAAAGAGCTTTTTTCTTCATTTGACCTATAGATGTATATTGATATCCAAAACTTAACATCTCACAAAGCAATCTTCAAGAGGTTTGTTTACATCAACAGAGGATTAGGCTACACCCCCAGGAATAATTACTAAATTTGTGTTAAATTGATTAATCCTTTTAACTAAATCCAACATATGATCTGTATAAACAAAACTACCTGACTTGGATTATTTCAGGCTATGTAAAGACCTCAAACAATACTCTGCTGATCAAGACAAGGAAATAGTGCATTCTGCAATATGAGAGAGTCTATAAAGACTTTAACTTGGGGCAACTACTTCTTTTGGGGGAAAAAAAAAAATCCCACCTTGTAATTAGGTATATAAAGTAGTTCTTTCTTGTCCCACAAAAATCATTTAAAATATAATGGCACGGTTACCTTTAACCCTCTCGCCATGTTCAAAGCAACTTTTAAAATTATGGCTGCTGGAAAAGGATCTTGGTTGTCTTTATATCGTTCTTCTATTAAGTCATTTAGAGACTTTTCCCCTCCATATTCCATAGCAAGACACAGACTACCATCACTGGCTTCAGTGAAAGCACGATAACCTTAAAGAAAACAGGACATTTTCTTACTAGAATAGGGAAGAATAACAGTATTTAAGTTTTTTTACAGTGATGTGATTGGAAACTGACAAAATACAATGAAACAATTATTTATAAAGCTAACTCAGTAGATATAATTTAAAATGACTTCAGTGTTTGCCAATAGTATCACAAATTAAAATATTTTTAAATGCTCTATGCCTTCCTAAATATAATGGTTTCACTAGTCTTATTTACATTAAAAATGAAAATAAGGAAATTATCTAAATGAAGGTCATTTTATATTCCTGAATTCTCTAGAGGACCAGCATCATAATGAGTATATCTATTCCCATTAAATTTTAAAAATACAGAAGCATCTAAAAATATTACATAATTCTTATTTGAGAACATTCACAATAATCTTGTTCTTGCCAAACTCCACCATCATCTTCATTTTTATTAGTGACACTGGTCGAGAGATTATATAAACTGTTTCTGAATAAACACATGTACTGCTACAAGGTAAATTTAAACTTACCTACAATGTTTGGATGATGGAGGTTTTTCAAAATCTTAGCTTCATCTATTAGTCTCTTTTGATACATACTTTGATAATGATCATTACATCTAGGGTTAATCTTTTTCACAGCCCAAGGAGAATAAGACAAACCTCTTGGAGATCTTAAAAAAATAATCAAAGTATAGAAAGAATAATAACCATAATGCATTTCAAATGACTAACAAGAACTTTCAAATTTTGAAAAGCGTTCAGTAATAATTTGTTTAAAAATTTTTTACAAATATTTTCGACTATTGGGGCACCTGGGTGGCTCAGTCACTTAAGCATCCAACTCTTGCTTTCGGTCAGGTCATGATCTCAGGGTCATGAGATCAAGCCCTGCATCGGGCTCTGCGCTCAGTGCACCGTCTACTCAGGACTCTCTCTCCCTCTGCCCCTCTCCCCGCTCCATGCACACTCTCTCTCTCTCTCAAATAAATAAATCTTAAAAAAATTTAAAAATAAAGTATTTTTGACTATCAACACATCTGCTACACATCCTTTTTAACTGGAAGATATATAGCTGATAGAGCTATTAATTACAAGTCTGATATCTATTGCTGAAACGTAGGGGTTAAAAAGAGACAACTAAAAGGAAAAAGATTGAACATTATAAATTTTAAACTTCAAAATTACTATACTATTTTCTAATTTTTCCATTTCAGCATGTCAGACTACCAACTACTTATCAAACACTTAACTATATGTACCAGAGGTAAGTTACAGAATGCTAAGTAATAAACCACTAATGTCCAAGAAGTTTAAAGAAGTACAAAAAACATTTGGCCCGTATATGATTATGCAAAGAATAAGACTGCTCTTCACCAACAAATATTGTCCCTCTATAGTAACCAATCCATCCTATACCTTTCACCATATACTCAAAGACATACGTGGAAGGAGGTAATAAATGTACAAATGAGAAAAAACGTAAACTGTCTATTTTCTAGGAAGAGTCAGTCATTTTAAGAATATTTAAGGTGTAAACATTCTGAGATCTAAATAAACAGGTAAAACAAAGTCAGGGAAAAGTTTACCTGATAAAGTAGTTATTCATGGGTACAGCAAATTAAGAAGGACAAAGTGCATGCAGCATATGGGCAAGAAAGCGAATGAAAAGAGCCTTGAAAGTTAGAGATAAAAAGTTTTACCATAAGAAGATAAAATAGACTGAACCAAGAATCAAGAATCCACTTAGTTTTTTACTAACTCACGAACGGCTCTATGCTTGCAGGACCTTTTTATTTTTAAATCAAAAAACACGCACTCAAAGGATCACTAGATTTCTTAATTCAGATACATCTATCATACATAAGTTTATCCAAAGTATTCTTAAACCTCCAATTTTAGATAACAACAGCATTTGGGGATGACCTCTTCCACGTCATTTTATTATGGAAAATATATTTTTCAAGTTTCAAAGGGTACCCCTCAGCTCCCAAGGATTTAGAATTCAGTGAACAAATCCATCTTCACCTTTTTCATAACATATCTCAATCTAGAGAATGCCAAGAACATATTTACAAAATCTGAATAAAATATTTTACCAAGCTAAAAGTTGGTTCACTGAAAAGACAAATAAAACAGGCAAATTTTTTTAATGAGACTGCACAAGGGAAAAAATGAGACCCAAATAATATTGCCTAAAAAAACAGAGACATAACCACAGATTCATCAGAGATAAAAAACGTAAGTGAATAGAAAAATAAAACTTTTACCCCAATAAATTTAAAGGACAAAATGGACAAATTCTTAGAAAAATCTAAGAAACCTGACAAAAGAGAAAATGTAATCAAGAGTTTAAAATATTCCCATAAAAAATACAAAGTCTAAATAATTTTACAGGTGAGTTTACTAAACTTTCAAGGAACCTATCATTCCATCTTACACAAACTGTTCCAGGGAATAGAAAGAAAAGGGCCTATGAGTCTAGTATAACCTTAATAGACAAATCAGATAGGGACAGCAGAAAAAGGAAAATCACAAGCCAATTTCACTTAAATCACAGACATAAGAATCCTAAATAGCAAAATGAATCCATCAGTTTTATTAAAAAAAAATAATGTATCACAACTAAGTTAATCTAGGAATGCGAATTTGATTGAACATAAAAAAATATAGACTTCTAGGTTAAAAATATAGACTTCTAGCTTGAACATACACACATAATTTTGATCCCTTCCAAACCCCACTAAAATAAAAGCAAATGGGTATTTTAAGACCTACACCCAATGAGAAGGATGGAAATAATGAAAAGGAGACAACACACTTTTGGAAGCTTGGAAAGCAGATGAAAGTAACAGACTTAACAAGCCTAGTGAACTTCTTGAAAGTCACTTAAAAAGCAGGTGAATTTCTAGACACCCTCCCCAATTCTGTCCACCTCCTATTCCTCCAGCTTCTGAAGACTGGAGACTGGCTTTGGAAGGGGTTAAAGCGGAGGGTCTTTAGCCTGAGGTTTACTGGCATAGTTGAGAACCCGTGAAGCACACAGGAAGAGTAATTCATGACCGTATGCATACTAAATGCTGCCTGTGTTTTCACATGTGTATATACCTGTTTATTAACATCCAGACCAGGATACAGAGCCCTTATAGCACCCTCAAAAGACTTAGGATGCCATCTGAACATGGAAAACGTTAAGATAATTAATTAAAAACAAGACAGACAAAAATGAAAAAATAGAAATATCAGAAGATGAAGTTGGAGAAATCTCCCAGAAAACAGAGCAAAAAAAACCCAGCCCGCCCCCCAACAGTAAATAATAGGAATTCCAGATAGAGAAGAGAATAATGGGGGTGAAAATTATCAACAAAGTAATTTAAAAAATAATTTCCCAAGATTTAAGAGTAGGAATTTTCAGATTCCAGAAGGCCCACACCCATGTATGTCATTGTGAAATTCCAGAACACTGGTGACAAACAGAAGATCAAACAAAGTTCCAGGAGAGTGGGAGGGACAAATAACCTAAACCAGATTACATAAAAAGAAGCAGCAATCAGAAAGGCTTCAGAAATCTCAACAGCAACACTACAGGCTAATAAACAATGGAACAATGACCTCAAAATTCTAGAGGAAAATTATTTCCAAACAAGGATTCTGACTCAGAAAAACAAAAAGGGCCATTCAAGAATGAGAGTAAAATGAAAACATTTCATAAATGCAGATTTTCAAAAATGTTATTTCCTGTGCATCTTTCAATGGGGAGCTAGCTACTACATGCCCTCAGTCAAAATGAAATGTAAACCAAGAAATAGTAAGATATAAGACACAGAAAAACAGGATCCAATTCACCAGAGAAGTGAAGGAAATCTCCAGGTTACCAGTAAAAGAAAATCCCAGGTTGACACGGCTACATTAGGAGGAGCGGTAGGGTCAGTCAGTGACTACTGTTTTTCAGTATCAGCGATATGAAGCTTTCTAATTAAGTCTCACAGAGAGAACTTTGTTGGTAACACACTTTACATGTAAGGACATTTTTTTAAAAGGGGGAAAAAAATGAGACTAGCCATAAACATGTGAGAATTTTTTCTTTCAAAATAACTTAAGAGTTTTTAGACACTATAAAATGAATGTCTATAAAACAAATAGCACAGAAACACACGAAGGGGGTGTTTAAACCACAAAAATTCTTCAAGAATAGCCACTTACATATAATTGCTATGCTAATTATATGTAATAGAAAGCATTTCTATTTGGAAACAATATAAACCTAGATAAAGCTAACGATATACTGGTAGTTAGGCTGATTCCAACAACGCATTAAGGAATATAAATTGACTTCAGTTATTTGCCACTTAATAAACATTTGCCACTTAATAAATAAAGGTACAGAGTAATGAGTAAAAGAAACAACTTTTAAAAAACTGTTTGTTGACACCTATAATTTCATTTTTCTTTTAACACAATTTTCCTACCTTAATATCATGTATATACCCCTCTTACTTAACAGTGATGACATAAGAAATAAAAAAATGTACTTTTTAAAATGAGAGTACCTTGAGGATGCCATTCTCCAGATCCAAGAGGTTAATGGTCACTGACATCCCCCAACATCGGCGTCCTCTCGGAGGTTTTCCTACTGAGAATCCTGTGTTGTTACCACACAGGAACCACCTTCCCTCTGTCTCTTTCCCTTCCCACACAAGCCAAGGAAAAATTATAAGATAAATTCCTTCTCCTTTAGTAATCCATCAGTAGGAAGGTAGGAGAAAAGTATACCAGGCAAAACTCTGGCAAAGTTATAAAAAGTTCGAGGACTGGAATATAGCAGTCAGATAAGATCAGGAACATATCTGAAATCAAACTATTTGAATTTTCATATTCTTTTTTGTCTTCAAGTACACAGCAACCATGGTTCCATGTGAAAAGGTTAATTTGGAATGTTACACTCACCTTTTCATAAGGTAGACGTTTACCCCAGTGCCAAAGCCAAGCTTCTGCATAAATGGAGAAGCAGGAATATTTATACATGGAGTTGAACATAATGCTGAATGTCAGAAAGACAAATAAAAAATATAAAATTAGTATTTGAAAAGACCTCTACAAAAGCATCCTAGTATTTTCAACGTCTGAGTATTAATTGGCCTCATCTTCTGGAGAGCAATTTGATATTATCCACCCTGACTGTCCCTGGAATCCCTTTGACCACATCCACTTCTGGAGCCCTACCTCACAGTACCACCGAAGCAGGCGTCAGCAAACGGCCCATTTTTGTTTGGCTCACAAGCTAAGATTTGTTCTTAGATTATAAAAGTGTTGTTAAAAAACAAAGAAGAATAGGCAACAGAGTCCCTACGTGGCCCACAAAGCCTGAACGACTCCCGTGTGTCGTTTGCCAGCTGTGTAGCACAGCATGTGCGCAGACATCACGCACACACTTGTATTTGAACGCTGGGATTTGGTTTGTGACTGCAAACCAAATAACCAAAAAACCCAAGTAGTCATCATTAGGGTCATAATTATACTATATCTGTATTACAGAGCTTTATGCAGTCATTGAAAGAGATGAGCTAGAGCAGTCCTACTTTTGTTCATGAACAACTGAACAGCCTTCTTGCCATGAATAACTAAAACAGCTGACAAAACAGAAGTTTGCAGACATTTGACAACAGGTGGAGCAGGGTTGTGAACTCTGAGAGAAGACAAACAAATGATGGCAGCCCTATCACTGCCCTAACTTACTGCTTTAAGGCGGTCTCTGGGTGGCAGCACGAAGAAACACAGCCCAGAAGTCTTGTCAAATTCAGGAGACAAGAGATCAGAAGTCCAAGAGACCTAAGTAGCTAGAATTTGTGGAGCAGAGAACCATAGGGAGCCACAAAATGAGAGAGAAAGCTCCAGACACCCGAAAAGAGGTCTCCCTTCGAGTGTTGGGTTATCTGCACATCCAACAGATAGAACTCCCCAAAGTCAGGGAAAGCACCAGGCGCAGGCGTAGAATAAACAGCCGGCAGAGAGCACAACGGTCTAGGAATGGTTCAATTACCATCAGCCAGGGTGCGGCAACTTGGTAACACACAGGGCATTGAGTAAAGTCCTCTAAACGGTCATGGCTCTATTTTAGCCCAAGGAAAAGGTTTACAGTAAAGCTTAAAAGCAAACCTCAAAAGAAACAAGCTAATGTGCAGGTAACGTAACTGGACCATCACAAAATCCCACTGCCCTCCAAAGAATGACGAAATCTAGCACTCGACAATGTAAAATGTCCAGCAGCCAATAAAAAAACTATCAGGCATGAAAGAAGAAATATGACCCACACCAGGAGAAAAATAAACCGACAGAAACGTACCATAAAATGACAGTGGTGTAGAGTTAGAAGGTAAGAACCTTAAAATAGAAATCTTAAAAATATGCTCAATAATGTAAAGGAAAATGTGAGCATAACAATAAAAAAAAAAAAAAAGATGTAAAAAAAACTCCTAATGGAACTTAAAGGAATAAGACAACGGATAAGAATAAGATCATCTAGAGATGCTGTTAGAGAAGCATCTAGAGAAGAAGGTAAGTAAGTTTTAAGACAAAGCAACAAAAACTACCAAAAATGAAGCACAGAGAAAAAGATTAGAAAAAATACAAAGAAATCATCAGCGAGCTTTGCGACAATAGCAAAAGAGTAGATTTGATCCAACCACACAGAGAATTACATTAAAGGTAGTCTACGCAGTGCTGTCCAATAAACCCTTCTGTCATGATGGAAATGTTCTGTATCAGTGTTGTCCAGTACGGTAGCCACTAGCCACATGTGGTTATTGAGCACTAGAAAAGTAGCTAATACAACTGAGGAACTAAATTTGTAATTTTATTTAATTTTAATTCATTTGAACCTAAATTTAAATCACTAGATGTGGCTAACGACTGAACAGTCCAATTAAAGGCAGAAATTGTCAGAATGGATAAAAACAAAATAAGACATAACTACATGCACTCTATAATAAACTCAGTTTAAATATAAAAACACAGATGGGTTAAAGTAAAAGTTGGAAAACATCCTATTCAAACAGTAATCAAATTAAAACTGGACTGGTTTCATCACATAAAAGTGAACACACATCACATAAAGTGAACCTCCAACAGTACAAGACTGGATAAAGAAAGACATTTCATAATAGTAAAGGGGTAAATCATCAACAGAAATAACCATCCTAAATGTAAAAGTATCTAGTAACAAGCTTCAAAATACATAAAGCAATCACTGGAGAACTCAAAGGAAAAAAAACAGATAAATCCACAATTGTAGTTGGAGACACCTCTCTCAATAGTAGAATAAATAAAATTCGTAGAGATACAAAAGACCTGGACAAAACAACATAAGTCAACCAGCTTGACCTAAATGATACTCATGGAACACTGTACCCAAAAACAGCAGAAAGTATGATCTTTTCAAGTGCCTGAAACATTCGCCAGAATAAATAAACCTCAAGTCAAGAAAGAAAAAGTAAAATACCAGCATCAGACACGAAAAAGGAGATACCACCACAGATCCTACTGACATTAGAAGGGTAATAAGGTAATAAGAGTATATCACAAATAACATTTGCCACTATATTTGACAACTGGAAAGTGAAAAACTTCCCTGAGAAACACTAACAAAGTTTACACAAGAAGAAATAGATAATTTGAAGAGCCCTATACTTATGAACTGTGATGTCACAGTTAAAATCTTCCTCCTAAGAAAACTTCAGGCACATGTCTTTCCTATCAGTAAAGGAAGAAAAGCCAGTTAAGGAAAAAAAAAAAAAAACACCCATCAATTCTACATATACTTTCCAAGGGAAGAGAAGGAAACACTTCCCCTCTTACTTTATGAATATAGAATATGCTGATATCGAAACCAGAAAGACATTCCAAAAAAAAGACAACTACAGTCCAATATCCCTTATGAACACAGAAAATATTAGCAAACTGAATCAAGCAATATATAAAATACCTCATGACCAAACTGGCTTTACCTCAGGAATGAAAGTTTGGTTTAACATTTGAAAATTAACACAAATTACCACATTTAAAGACTAAGAAAGCAAACTATCTCGATAGATTCTGAAAAAGCTCTTGACAAAGTTCAACATCCTTCTGTAATAACCTTCAACCTGATGAAGGACAATAAAAGGAAATCCTTCACCCTGATAAAGGATAACTGTGAAAAACCTACATCTAACATAAAACTTCACTGGGAACAAGGCAAGTATGTCCAATCACACCTCTTCTATTCAAAAATATACTAGAGCCAGTGACATAGGGAAAGGAAAAAGAAATAAACTAATACAGACTGGTAAAAAAAAGTAACACTATCTTCATATATTCATCTATAACAGTACCAACTATGCATGAAATAGCCTAAGGAACCCATAAAAAGCTAATAGAATAAGTGGCTTTAGCATGGTTGCAGGACACAAGGTCAATATACAAAAATCTATATACTAGAAATGAACAAGATAAGATTTTCTCCTATATTCCAGAAATTTTGTAATTTTAATCATTTTTGTATGTGATGTGAGCTGAGAGCAATCTGCATATAAATATCTAAATGCTTTTATTTGTTGAAAAGATTATCCCTTATTCACTGAATTGCCTTGGAAACTCTTTCCCTCACAAGAGCACTGCATGTACCAGAAGGGGAAAGGTAAAGTACTTCATGGTTCAAATTGATTCTTTACCAGGGAGAACCTCTAAATCTCTTAGAATGTCAATAAAATTAGCCAATAGATGGCCAAACCTGGCCTACAAAATAAGTCTTATTTGTTAAAATCAACATTACAAAGAGGACTTATGCTAAAATTGTTTGTGTATGATAAATAATAAAGGATCAAACTCTAATAATGCTAAGACATTTCTATAGCAATAACAATGAGAAAATATTTTATATCTTACCAGATTTCTTTTTTTCAGATAATTTGCTTGGTGTCTTGAAATTATTGATTTCTTCCATTGTAATAAACACTCTAGGTCCTATGATGAAAACAAATTGAAAGTTACACTGCAGTTATACAGAATATAACTCTCATTCATGAAGAAAAAAAAAGTCCTATAATACTGTAACTCATTTTATCATATAAACATAAAATTTGAGAACTGAAAAAGACCATGACAAATATTTAGTCCAATTTTATTTACAATGAAAAAACTGAGACCCAGAGAAGTATAACTACTTACCCAATGTCATACTATTAATGATTAAGTTCTTACGCTTGTTTGTATTAAGAAGTAATATACACACTAGGAAAAAGTAATATATGAACTTGGTTAAAAAAAAAACACAACACCTAGTACATAAAGGTAAAGGTAAGTTTCCCTCTCACACTTCCCAGGGGTCACTGTTAACAAGTCTTTTATACCTTTTAGAGAAATGGTCTATGCAAGCAGCATTTATTCATAATAGCCAAAAAAAGGAAACAGAAGTATTCATCGGGTGATGAATAAACAAAATATGGCCTACAATACACACAACAAAATATTACTCAGTCATAAGAAGGAGTCCTGATACATACTACAACATGAATGAACCTTAAAAACATTATGCTAAGTGAAAGAGGCCAGGCAAAAGAGGCCACATATATGATTCCATTTACAGAAAATGTCCAGAACAAGCAAATCCATAGACAGAAAATAGATTAGTAGTTGCCAGGGGCCGGGGAGAAGGGAAAACATAGAGTGACTCCTAGTGAGTGTGGGGTTTCTTTTTGTGATGATAAAAATGTTCTAAAATTGGGTAGTGATTTAATATATTCAACTCAGACTATTCCTAAAGTCACTACATTATATACTTTCAGAGAGTGAATTTTATAATATGTGAATTATATCTCAATAAGTTATGTAAAAATGGTCTATGAACAGAAAATACTGTATATACAAGCAAGTTAATCCAAGGTTTTTATTTCTTCTATAACATATTTGTTAAAGAATCCTTTTTTTATAAAAACTTTCAGTATTACTTTTTCTTTTTTAAAAATAGTTTGGTTCATATTAGATTTATTGTACAGCGAACTGTCACTACATGTGTATAAGATTGTTTGGTTTGTCTATAAAAAAAAAATGGGAGGCAGATAAAGGGTTTGCATCCAAAATACATAAAGAACACCAAAAAAAAATAATCCAATTAGAAAATGGGCAGAAGACCTGAACAGACATTTTTCCAAAGAAGACATACAGATGACCAACAGGCACATGAAAAGATGCTCAACATCACCCCGTGAGGGAAATGCAAATCAAAATCACAATGAGACATCACCTCACACCTGTCAGAATGACTAAAATCAAAACCACAAGAAACAACATGCATTGGTGAAGATGTGGAGAAAAAGGAACTCTCATGCACTGTTGGTGAGAATGCAAATTGGTGCAGCCACCGTGGAAGACAGTGTGGAGGTTCCTCAAAAAATTGAAAACAGAACTACCCTATGATCCAGTAATCTCACCATTGGTATTTGCCCAAAGAATACAAAAACACTAATTCAAAGGGATACATGCACCCTAAAGTTTACTGCAGCATTATTTACAACAGCCAAATTATGGAAGCAGCCCAAGTGTCCATCAATAGATCAGTGGATAAAGAAGACGTGGTACATATATACAGTGGAATATCACTCAGTCATAAAAAAGAATGAAATCTTGCCATTTGCAACAACATGGATGGATCTAGAGAGTATAATCCTAAGTGAAATAAGGCACTCAGAGAAAGACAAATACCATATGATTTCACTCATATGTGGAATTTAAAAAAATAAAAACAAAGTGGGGGGTAAAACAAAGACAAATCAAAAAACAGACTCTTAACTACAGAGAACAAACAAATGGTTACCAGAGGGGAAGTGGATGGGGGGGATGGGTGAAATAGGTGATGAGGATTAAGTGTACACTTATCATGATGAGCACTGAGGAATATACAGAACTGCTGAATCACTATATTGTACACCTGAAACGAATATAACACTGTATGCTAACTACACTGGAATTAAAAAAAAAAATTAAAAATTGGCAGGCAGAGAGAACATATGCTTAAATTTTGTATAGAGCTCTTAATAAATAGCATTTTTAAAAACTGCCAAGAAAAATCACCTCAAAGGCCTACCTTTAATTGCCTATTAATGAGAACTCTGTTTCTTTTTAAATGTAGCCACAATCACCACTGTTTTCAGATTTGCCTGAATTTTGAACACCAAAGACCTCCTTTTCATGCAAAAATACACTAATTTTATCAAGTGAAACATTTAACTAAAAGGAAGGAACACATTTTTCAGGAACACGTTTCAGGCCTTTCGGGAAGGATAAACTGTTTTAACAGAGTGGGTTGGAGGTGCTACTTCTACTTTGGAAATAATTTCCCCATGTGGTTCTGAGTGCCCTTCTTCCATCTTCATTCACCTACCCTCACAAGAAGTTGTGAAGAAGCACCTCAATGAGCTTCTAAGACTCCTATCTACCTATGGGAAGCTACTCTTCATTCACTCACTCAACACATACTTACTGAGCATGTACCATGTGTTAGGCACTGTTCTAGGCACCGGAGCCCCAGCAGTGAACAAGACCCAAACAAACAAGAAGATAAATACAGAAGATAATGATATATAGGCAGGTGAATCACTGGTGAATCACCAGTGAAGTGAGACAGAGTGCTGGGAAGGGGCTTGAAATTTGAGTTGGGGTGGTCAAGGGGAGGTCTCCTTGAGATGTCATTTGAAGGAAGTAAGGGAGCTAGACCATGCAAATATCTAGGGGAAGTCTGCAGGACAAAAGTAGTAAATACAAAGGCCCTGAGGCAGAACATTTTCAAGGGAAAGTAAAGAGGGCAGGGCTAGCAAAAGGGAGAAGGAAATGAAGTCACAGAGTTTGGGGATGAAGGACAGCAAATCAGGTAGAGCACTGAAGCCATAAAGACCTCAGCTTTTATTCATAGAGCTTTAGTCACAGTAAGGATTTCAGCTCTTGCTGAGAAAGGGGAAGCTATTGGAGGATTTTACAAGGAGGAGTGATATACTCCATGTTATGTTCCAGCAGAATCACTCTCGTTTGTGTTTATTAACTGAAGGGGAACAAGGACATGCACAATACTGAAATAATCCAGGAGAGATACGGTGGCTTGGATGACAGGATGGTAGCAGTTAGAGATGGTGACAAATGGTCGGGTTCTGGATGTATTATGAATCTGGAACCAATAAGATTTCCTAATGTTTGGATTTTTGTTAGGAATGAGAGAAAAGTCAAGGATAGCTCCAGGTTTTCAGACTGAGCAACTGAAAGAATAGAGATGCCATTACTCAGATCAGGAAGTCAATTTTGAAGTCTAATTAGACATCCAAATAAAAACGTGAAATAGGCAGCTGGATATAGGTCTGGAATCCAATCTGAAGGTACAAATTTGTGGCATATCAGTATGTAAATGGTATTAAAGCCAAAGACTGGATAAGATCACCTAAGGAATAAGTAAAGATAGGAAACACAGACCTCTGAGTTTCCCAACATGAGAAATGAAGAACAGAGTAAACTGACAAGGAGCCCGAAAACTAGGATGCAAAAAAATCCCAAAAAGTGGGGTGTCCCAGAAATTTTACTGCCTTATAAGTCTCACTGCCCTTCCCTTCAGCATAAAGAGGATCTGATATTCAGAAGCAGCCTAAGTGTTAAAAAAAAAATCTTCCTCCAACTAAAAACATCTAAGTTTAAACAAGTCTTTTAATATTACATTCTAGAACACTCTAGGACTCAGTCCCACTTCCCATTACAACCTACTTGCAACTAAACAGACTATACCCTCTCCATCTCACAGTTGTCTGAGGCACCTTTTTTCATGACAAAACAGTTTAGGCCTCAGTCTACTGAGAGATGGCTTCTGGCCACTGGCCCAAACTCTCAGATTTTATATATGTAATCTATGTACATATAGATCTCTTTCTATATATTTAAACTGCTAAATAACTACAGTAATCTAAATCACAAGGTCCTTATGAAGGTAACAGCATAAAATTGTGAATATCTTACATGAAGATACATTAGAAATGGAAGTATTATGACTGTGGGCAAAATTTCATTGTGGAGTATTTAGGAGATTTTTTTTTTTAAATCAAGTACTGTTTAAGAAGCAGTATTTAAAAATTAACAGAGCTCAGCAAGTTAATCAAAAGATCCATTGAATCAGATATCAATAACTTTTGGACCCTAAGCCACCCTAGGGCTAAACAAATACATGGATACTACTGGGCAGAGCTGAAGTGTATAGACAGGCAGCAAAAAAAAAAAAAAAGAAAAGAAAAAAACAGAATGAGAGAATTGGTAACGATAATGAGAAAAGGAAATGGAGGGGAAAAGTAGCCTGAAAAAGAATGGCAAAGTTCTGATCATATTATTTCTAAGATCCTGTACACTTTACACCCCACGGCTTCCTGGAGGTAGAAGCACAAACTGTTTATCCCCCCATCCAGGAGCTTACAGAGGGCTGGTTGTTAAAATGCTTCTTCCACCTGCTCAACCACCTCCCTTGAAAACTGGAAGCAACATGAGGTGAGAAGTTCAAAGGCGGGAACTGTGCTTCATACCCTCTTTCTCAAGCCCCACCCTCTCCGTTCCCACCAGAAATCCTTCACCAATTCCAGCCGCGCCTAAGAGCTGGAACTGAGACTCACTGGGCGGCGATAAGAAACCACCGTTTCCACCAAGCACAAGCCGGTGCTCCGATGTCCCTAAACGCTGGGGTCTCGCCTCAAGCAGAGACCTGGGCCTCAGGGCGTCTGTCTGTAAAACCAATTGTAAAATAACGGCAACCTGCTAGATCCATCGTCTTCTCCTACGGATCTTCCATTAAAAAGTAGATTGTTAGGCTTCACTTCGAGAAAAGGGCAATTTCTTTCTTGAAATCCCCACCCTACCCTGCGATTCAGATGCGCATTCGGATCTGGGTCGCAAACACTTTTCTAAATTAATTCCCAGTTGAATGCCACATTCCCAACGTCTTCACCTTTCCCTCTAGGTCCCGAGCTGTCACCGAGCAAACGCAGAGGCCGCGGCTCGGGGGGGCGGGGGGCAGGATTCCGCCCCAACCCGGGCCCACGCGCGGTCAGGGGTCCACAAAAAGCTCCCCTTACCGCAGCCGCGCCCGGGGTGTTGAAATCCAGGCCAAGGCTGTCTTGAAAACTGATCCCGAGTGGCCCTCAACACGACCCGGGGCTGCCTCAGCGTCCCGCCACCTGCCAACACAAGCACTCAGTAACAGTCGTTGTGACGGGACCCTCCCCGCTTTCAAAACCGCGCGCGCCGCCCCTGAGCGGCTGCAAACTACGGGGTGGCGCGAAGGACACAACAAGCCGTATTCGTCGTTCTTGCTTTTTCCCGCCCCCCGCCTGGCTTTTCCAGTCTCAGCGATCCCATCTTACTATCAAATGGGGACGCCTTGAAGACAAATGAGAGGAAGAAGCTCAAAAAAGGACAAACTGATTTTTAGAGCCACTGTCAGCCTTTCAGAGGGACAACTTCGGTTAAAAAGAGTATTTATCCATGCATGTACTTAAGGCTGAAATTCTCCCCCAATTATAAACACTGTTGTCAAAATGTGTAATGATTATTATATAAATTTTTATTACAGATTTATTTGGCCTTGAAACACTCTAAAAATGTATTAGCCTAGAGTAACAATCATTTTTGGCTACGAAGAAAAACTGATATTTGGAAATTTTGCTAACTCTTGTAATTACCACACTCAGGTCCACATTTGTTCGTCTATTTCTAGAGCATCGTTGGGAGGGCACCTACCATTTGCCAGGTGTGTATTGAATGCCCACTACATAGGATGGACTATAGTAGTTATACAAGAGGCGCAAAGACAGATTAAGTCATAGAATGACCTCCTGCTCAGGAGGAGCTTGGACTCTATGGGGTGGGAAGGAGGAAGAAATGCCCTAAGAACACACACACACGCACATGCATACAACATAGTACAAAAAATACTATTTTGGACACTACAGATAAAGGCCTGGTATCCAAGATCTATAAAGAACTTCTCAAACTCAACACCCAAAAAACAAATAATCAAGTCAAAAAATGAGCAGAAGACATGAACAGACACTTGTCGAAAGAAGACATACAAATGGCTAACAGACGCATGAAAAAATGTTCATCATCATTAGCCATCAGGGAAATTCAAATCAAAACCACATTGAGATACCACCTTACACGAGTTAGAATGGCAAAAATGGACAGGGAAAGAAACAACAAATGTTGGAGAGGTTGTGGAGAAAGGGGAACCCTCTTACACTGTTGGTGGGAATGCAAGTTGGTACAGCCACTTTGGAAAACAGGGTGGAAGTGCCTCAAAAAATTAAAAGTAGATCTACCCTATGACCCAGCAATTGCACTACTGGGTGTTTACCCCAAAGACACAGATGTAGTGAAAAGAAGGGCCACATGCACCCCAATGTTCATAGCAGCAATGTCCGTAATAGCCAAACTGTGGAAAGAGCCGAGATGCCCTTCAACAGATGAATGGATAAAGAAGATGTGGTCCATATATACAATGGAATATTACTCAGCCATCTGAAAGGATGAATACCCAACTTTTACATCAACGTGAATGGGGCTGGAGGAGATTATGCTAAGTGAAATCAGTCAAGCAGAGAAAGTCAATTATCGTATGGTTTCACTTATTTGTGGAACACAAGGAATAGCACGGAGGACATTAGGAGAAGGAAGGGAAAAATGCGGGGGAGGGGAATTGGAGGGAGAGATGAACCATGAGAGACTATGGACTCTGAGAAACAAACTGAGGGTTTTAGAGGGGAGGGGGGTGGGGGGATGGGTTAGCCTGGTGATGGGTATTAAGGAGGGCTCGTACTGCATGGAGCACTGGGTGTTATATGAAAACAGTGAATCGTGGATCACTGCATCGAAAACTGGTGATGTATTGTATGGTGACTAATATAACATAATAAAATAAAATTTTAAAAAATACTATTTTGTAGGTTTATGATCATAAACCCCATTTTTCTTTTTTTTAATTTAAAATGACTTATTTAACATAAAGTGTATTATTAGTTTCAGAGGTAAAGTTCAGTGATTCATCAGTTGCATATAACCCCCAGTGCTCATTACATCATGTGCCCTCCTTAATGCCCCCCCCACCTCCCCTCCAGCAACCCTCAGTTTAGAAACCCCATTTTTCAAATGAGGACACTATGGCACAGAGAGGTTAAATCATTTGCCGAAAGCCAGAGAGCTAATAAATGGTAGGATCAGAATTTGAACCCATGTTGAGCTTAGACTTCCTCTTTAACAAAAGTGCTCAAAAATCTCTTCCAACACACACACACACACACACACACACACACACACACACACACCCCTCCACCTCCAGGGCCTTCTCATTTGGGCATCCTCTCCTAAGCATAGATGGTCTCATCGCACCTTCCCTCTATTTGCATGCTAACTTTTTTTGTGGAGGCATAATATAAACCTCATCATCTTTTTAAAAAAAATCTATAATATTCTTTTTTTGGTAAAGATTTATTTATTTATTTTAGAGAGAGAATGTGAGCGTGGGGGGAGGCAAAGGGAGAGGGAGACAGAATCCTAAGCAGACTCTCCCAGCTGAGCACAGAGCCCAATGTGGGGCTGGGTCGCACCATCCTAAGATCATGACCTGAGCGGAAATCAAGAATTGGACACCTAACCGACTGGGCCATCCAGGAGCCCCAAAATCTAGAATTTTCCACACTTTTAATTAAGTTTTACATTTTTACAATTCTCTATTTTCTATTCTTACTGGCTAATAAAATCCTGCCTAAAGCCAACACTGAGAGCTTCTTAATGAACCAGTGCTTGTGAAAAGAAACTCGAGGGAGATGAGTGTACTGACACAGGTGTAACATGAGGCAGAAAATATTCACAAGAATGAGGCCCTTGGGTAAAGACTTATAACCATCCTGTTCCCCATCTTATAACCAGAAAAGTATCTCCAGAGATTATCCCTAGAAGCATCTGAACTTCACAAGCTTAATGTTATTGCCTGTGAAATGGAATTGTTAATCTCAAAGTCTTGCAAAACAGTCAGTTGTCATGGAAACAGCTGCCAACTTGGATTGGCTAATTCTCCCAGTGTACAAATGGTCTGGAATCCTTGGTTTAGGCAAAAGAACTGCAAAATCTATTTGGCTCTGGGCTGGTTGTGTCCAAAGGAATATCTGCATTGTCACCTTTTTTTATGGCATAAACTCCAACTTCTGCTCCAGTCAAGGCTTCTCCTTCTGGCTTTCAAGAGCCTAGTTTGAAGGGGAAAAAAAAAAGAATATTAATATTTTTTTTCCTCTTTTCTGCTGCTGTTACATTTGCATTCTCTTTGAAGCCATGTGGATCTACTGATTAGCTAGAAGAATGGTAGGAATATTTTGGGAAGAGAAAGAAAAATAAATCTCACCATTTCATCTTGTTACATCCATATATCCAACCTGTCACCTCCACATGTCCCTGGGGTGCTGCTCAGGCATTCTGAAGGTTTGTCAGGCTTCTCAAGATGTGGAAATGCCTCTGTGTCACCCCGTTCCAGGGGGAGGACTTCAGATATGTCAAGCAGCCTGTTTCTTCTCACACAGCTCTAGTTTTCAGGAAATTCTTTTTAATTTGGGGACCAAAATGGACATATCATTACAAACTCTAGCCTAATGACAACATTTAACTAATATATTTTTTAAAGTAATCTCTACACCCAATATGGGGCTCGAACTCACAACCTCAAGATCAAGAGTCACATGCTCTACTGACTGACCAGCAAGGTGCCCCTTAACTAATATTTTTGTTGCAGCTACTGTATGCCAACCACCAGGCTACATACTGGGGAACCAACATGGGCAAGATCAACAGCTTGGGCCCTTTAAGGGTTTACCGTCTGCTGGGGAAGGTAGACAATAAATAATGAAAGCACTTGCAAATGTTGATCAAGCCTGTGGAGGGCATATGCAGGTGGCTGTGACAGAGAATGATGGGCAGTTTTGTAGAAGGTTCTACTCTCACAGGGTAGTCAGAGAAGTTTATCTGAGGAGATGATTTTAAACTGAGACTTCAGGGAATAGAAGGAGCCGGTCTCGCATAGAACCAAGGAAAGAGCCTTCCAAGCAGAAGGAAAGGCGAGCGCAAAAGCAATTAGATTGTTTAGGGGGCTGAAAGGAAGAAAAGCTGGCTGGGATATAGCGGGAGGTTGGTGAAAGTTGGCCCAGGATGAAGCTGGAGAGCTAGGTGTTCTCTTAGTGCAGCGAGAAGCCATTGAAGAATTTTAACAGAAGAATGGCATGGTCTGATTTTTAGTTTAGGAGGATCACTTTGGCTGGAACATAAAAAACACCTGTCCTGCTTTTTCAACAAATGATGCTGGAGCAAGCAATTGGACATCCATAGACAAGGAAAGAAAAGAAAAGAAAAGAGAAAAAAAGAAAAGAAAAGAAAGAAAAGGAAAATCTTTGCCTAAACCTCAGCTTATAAAAAATTAACTAAAAATGTAACATTATCCACACCTACATATATACCCAACTGAAATGCACATAAGTGCACTAAAAGACATGTACATAATTGTTTATAGCAGTATTATCTGTAATAGTCATACTGGAAAACCACCGAAATGTCCATCAACAGTAGAAAGGCTAAATAAATGGTGATATATTTATACTGTGGAATACTATACCACAATGTCACTATTGCGCTACCTGGGATTAACCTCACAATGCTGAGCAAAGAAGCTGGACGCAAAAATATAATATGGCATAAGTCCATTTATACAGCTCAAACACAGGCAGATGAAACCATAGTACTTAGGGATCTGTTAATTTAACTGGCAAAAATATATATATATTTATATATATATATATAATTTTTTTTTTTTGAAAACCACCAGAACGATGAGGAAAACAGATTTGTTGTCACTTAGGAGGAAGGGAGCGGAAGTGACTGGAGAACAGGAAGGGCTCTATAGCTCTCAGCTGGGCGATGCTACATGACGGTTTGCATTGATCAATCATTGAGCTCAACGTTTTGCCTGAGTGCATTTTTGTTATCTTTTAAAATAAAGGAGCTTTGAAACAGAGTAAAGGAAGGAAAGGAAAGTGTGTGATGGAAGGTGGGCCTGAGAAGTTTGGGAACCTGCTCAGCGGTCGGAGTGAATGGGCTCCGATTGTGCATTTGACTCCACCGACGACATGTATCCAGTGCGGCCTGGAAGGCAGAAGTGAGGTGGATCCTGCTTCCCGCCCCTTCCTCTGTGTCCCCAGGCAAGCAGAGTTGTGGCGTTTGGGAGTTTCAGCAGCTGTGTTCTAGTGTCTAGTCACTCACTCCCGTGGGCATTAAAAGACATCTGCATGGCGACGGTGGTCCCTTCACCCCTGGATTACAGCTACGGTGGATATCCTTGAAACTGACATTCTCAGTCTCAATCTCCTGCCTGGCAATGGGCACAGATATCAAATCCTCCTAAAGGGAAGCGGGAGAGTGAGTAATGCAAGCAGCAATATAGTCCACTGCAGCATCCTAGAAATCTTCATAACGGTGTAATAAAGTTCATCATGGCAAACAACAGGAAAAACATGGATTCAAAGGTAAAATGTAAAACGCTAAAACTTTTAGAAAAAATGTGAAATGTAAAACCATAAAATTTCTAGAAGTAAACTGGTGCTCCTTGGGGAAAAATTTCAGGACCAAGGGCGGGATGAAGAGTTGGTGGCCCTGATATTAAAAGCATGCTCTGTAAGGGGAAAAAATGATCACTTGACCCTCATCACTTTTGTTCTGCAGAAGACCCTGTGAAGGGAGTGAAAAGACAAGCTAGAGAATGGTAAAAAATATTTGCGAACCACCTATCTGCAAAGGATTTGCATCTAGACTGTTAAACGGAACACTCTCAAAATTGAACAGTAGAGAAAACAATCCAGACAGAAAATGGGCCAAAGGCATTGTGATCGGCTAAATGATGGCCTCCAAAGACCGCAGGCCCTAATCTCTGGAATCTGTAAGCATGAGCTCGTTTGAAAATCAAATCTTTGCAGATGAGATTAAGTTAAAGGATGTTGAGATGGTGAGTTTATGCTGGATTATCCAGAGAGCCCTAAATGTAATCACATGTGTCCTTATATGAGGAAGCAGAGGCAATCTGACACACACACACACACACACACACACACACACACACACACACAAAGGGGAAGGCAATGTGAAGATAGAACGGAGAGAGATGTGAAGATATGGCCCTGTGGCCACAGACCAAGGAGACTGGGAGAGGCAAAGCATGGATTAACCCTCCTCACTCACACTGTATTCCACAGGGACCCACAAGCCTGCCAAAGCCTACTGCCGCTTCTGAGACAATGCTTCTGAGGATCACGTTTGCCCTTTACATTTAATCTCACAGAGAAACCACCTTTGCCTAATTGTTGTCATCCGCTTCGTGGATGCAATTCTGTGAAGTAGGCAAACGGTGGAACACCAGGCAAGTATAACATCTTAGTATAGTTTAATTACTTTTCGGCTTCATAGTCTGCCCCCTCTCCCTGAGGACAGTGAAAGGGCGAGTTAGTTCAGATGGATTGTGATCAAGAGATGGAAACGTTTGAGGAGAGCAAAGAGAGGACGGGAATGGGAGTATCAGGGAACTTTAAGAGGGGCTCTCCCTGCCCGGATCTGGGACAGGGCACAGCGGCAGGCTTGGAGCAGGGCAGGAGCTGAAGCCCTCCACACAGCTGCCTGCTAGGAAGGCCGAGCTCCACCAGTATTTACTCATCCTCAGTGGCTAAAAGTTTCCACTTGCAGCTCTCTGATTTTTTTTCCTACCGCCCAGTAAGAAGGGAAAATTTGCTGGTTCTGGGAATACGGGGCTTGAAAAACAAGAAGTGCTTTGGAAAATGTGCTGGGATCTGAGAGGCCTGTAATTGATGAGTTCCTTCCTCCACTGTGGTCCAGAGAACTGAGAAGATGTGACAGAGAATTCTAACCTCCCTCGGGGAAGACGCCTACTTCAAGCCTGACAAAGAGGAGTATTCCAGCCTCTGGGATTGTGGGAGACTTCTGGGCTGACCCTGACATCTGGCCACAGTTTGGGCACCCTGACATTGTTTTTGCTCCATGGTGTTCTTTGCTTTCTAATTCAGCCAGAAAACGTTTCCTTGACTCTTGGCTTCTTGGGATGAAGCAGTATAGTGAGTAGCAGGAAAGAGGTTTGGGTGGTTTATATTTTACCTACTCAATACCCACGTGGAATGTGTAGGGAACTTAGAAGGAATGGAAGTCCTGCTTACTTGGTGCTACTGGAAATTATCCCGCCTCTAAGGCAACAGCATCTACTGAACAGATTGTGTGATTATGAAATAGACCAGATGATCTCAAGACATTTGAAAATCATAGGTTCGGGGCCTTTCCCCCAGGAAGATAGTTAAATGGAGAGGCTTTTCAGGCTGTACACACATGTACCATATATTAAAACCAATCCAGCAGAGCCATAAAAACAAGCCCAGAGCTTGTTACCACCAAAACACCATTAACCAGAGATCACTTTTCCAGTAACATGATACACCGAGCTTTTACAATAATTACTCCTCGGGAACCGTGAAGAGCTAAGTGGGTATCAGAAGGAAAGCCGCACCACCCCCAGCGCCCCCCCCCCCCCCAGCATCCGCCCTCGAAATCCCCAAAGCTATGACCCTTTGTGTACCTATTAATATTCTCAGCACAAATTCAGCAATCCTGAATCAGAGAACAGTCCTAAGCTAGGTATATAGCTTATTAAGAAGTGGCTATTATAGGGGCGCCTGGGTGGCTCAGTCGTTAAGCGTTTGCCTTTGGCTCAGGTCATGATCCCAGGGTCCTGGGATCAAGTCCCACATCGGGCTCCCTGCTCAGTGGGAAGCCTGCTTCTCCCTCTCCCACTCCCCCTGCTTGTGTTCCCTCTCACTGTCTCTCTCTCTCTCTGTGTCAAATAAATAAATAAAATCTTAAAAAAAAAAAAAAAGAAGTGGCTGTTACAGTGCACAGGAGCTATTTATTTATTTATTTATTTAAATTGTAAACAGGAACTAGGTAGACTTTGATGAGGCTCTTTCCCGTGTGTGGAAAGAGAGGTTACACTTTAACAATTGTTCATGAAGGCGCACCTGGGTGGCTCAGTTGCTTAATTGATTCTTGATTTTGGCTCAGGTCATGATCTCAGGGTTGTGAGGTCCAGCCCTGTGTGGGGCTCCGTGCTCAGCAGGCAGTCTGCTGGAGATTCTCTCTCCCTCTCCCTCTGCTCCTCCCCCTCCACCCCCACTTATGCAAGTCCCTGTCTTAAATAAATTTTTAAAAAATAAAAAAAACAGGGGCGCCTGGATGGCTCAGTCATTAAGCGTCTGCCTTCAGCTCAGGTCATGATCCCAGGATCCTGGGATTGAGCCCCGAGCAGGAAGCCTGCTTCTCCCTCTCCCACTCCCCCTGCTTATGTTCCCTCTCTTGCTGTGTCTCTCTCTGTCAAATAAATAAATAAAATCTTTAAAAAATAAAAAAAGTAAAAAAATTTAAAAAAAATTGTGAAAATTCCAGAAGTGGGTGAACTCATTCATCCCCTGCCTCCTCTTATTCTTTATTTCTTCATTGAATACACGATCCTCAGCCAGGTGCTAGAGATTAAAAAATGAAAGCAAAGACCCCAAACACCCTGCCTTCAGGGCGCACACAGACTAATTAACAAATAGATACAATACAATGTGTTAATTAGAAAACTGAGAGCCTGACTGTGCTTGAGGTGTGGGGAAGATTTCACTAATATGGTCTTGCAGGATGAAAAGTTTGGGTGACCATCCTGATCAGTGGGCAGAAGGGGCATGGCAGGAATCTGCCCCCAGAGGACGGAGTGTGTGGAAGCATGAGAAAGGTTGTATGGTCTGAGAGCAAGAAATACCAGGGAAAGTGACTGGGAAAATAGATATAGGTCAGATCATGGGCTTTTCTGATGGTAGGAATTTGGGTTTTGTTTTGTAGGTAGTAGGGAGCCACAGAAGGATTTAAAGCAGGAGAGTTGTATGGTCAGAATCACATGTTAGATGGAGAGATCTCCTTGGTGGGCGATGGTGGGGCAGACAACAGGAGATTGTTTCAGAAGTCCAGGTGAGAGAAATCAAGAGGGTTAAACTGGCCGGTGACGGTGACCTGGATGGACAAAATTAATCTGGGCAGTGTTTGCGGGGCAGAATCAATTTGCAAGACTCGTGAGGCTTTCAGAACTCTATTGCCAAAACAAAAGGAGGTTAGTCCCTCAGGAAGAGTACTGGAATATGGTCAAAAGAGGGAAAAAGGCCAAAAGGGCTTTCTCAGATATTGCTCTCCTGTGGTAGGGAGAGACAGAAAGCTGGAAGGAAAGGAAGCTAGGAAAGGCGTCCACCAAGCTAAACTGACATCACATTGAATTCCCCTTGTGGTTTAGATCGAAAAATCCATTGATATATAGTAGAAATTCCAGGCAGGATCAAGACTGAAAGCATGCCTTTTTGCATTTTCTGTTGTTTCTTTTTCTTTTCTTTTTAAAGACTACTTTGAAAAATGCATTTATTTTCATTCGTGTTGAATTGAAATTCACATACAGTGAAATGCATAGATTTTATGTGCACAATTAATAAGTTTGACTTATCTCACATACAATATGCAAATGTATACCTCTGGGTAACAAACACCACAATCAAAATAATATACATTTCCATCACCCAGAAAGTTCCCTCAGCCCCCTTCCTGATAATCCCCACCACCCATAGATAACCATTGTTCTAGTTTTTATCATTGGATTAGTTTTACCTGTCTTCGAGTTTCACAGAAAAGAATCATACAATATTTACTGTTTTGTTTTGTTTTTTGTCTGAATGGATATATGACAATTTGTTTCTCTAATTTTCTCTTGATGGATATTAGAGCTGGTTTCAATTTGGGGCTATTATGAATATAACTGCTATAAACATTCTTGTACAAGTCTTTTTGTAGATATATGTTTTCACTAGTCTTGGATAAATATTGAAAGTGAAATTTCTAGGTCATGGAGTAGATATGTATATTTAACTGTATGAGGACCTGCCAACTCATTTTTTCAAAATTGTGCCATTTTACACTTCCACTAACAATGTATGATTTTATTTCTAGTACAAAGTAGTATCATATTGTGGTTTTAATTTCTATTTCCCTGATGACTAATGATGTTGAGCATCCTTTCACATGCCTATTGATCACTCACATTCTTTTCTAAAGTGTCTGTTAAAGTGTTCAGCCCATTTTTTTTTTTCAATTTGGTTGTTTGTCTTTTTATTATTGAGTTGTAGGAGTTGTTTATGCACTCTGAATACAAATCCTCCATTGGATACATGTAATGCCAGTACTTTCTCCTCGTCCTTGACTTGCCTTTTGGTTTTCTTGACATCATTTGAGGAACAGATTTTTTAATTTTTTCTGAAATCCAATTTAACAATTCTTCATGGTTAGTGCTTTTTATGTCCTCTCTAAAAAGACTTTGCCTAACCCAAGTTTGCAAAGATATTCTCCTAAGTTTTCCTCTAGAAGTTTTATGGTTTTAGCTTTTAATTTAGGCTTCTGATCATCTCAATTTTTGTGTATGGCATGAGGTAGGACTCAAGGCTCATTTTTCCCACATACATATCCAGTTCTTCCATGACTGTTTACTGAAAAGACTTTCCCCCATTGAATTACCTTGGTGACTTTGTTGAAAATCAATTGGCAGTATACATTCAGGTATATTTCTGAATTTCCTAATATGTTTTATTGATCTCTTTGTTGTCCTTATGCCAAAATCATATTGTGTTGATTATTATAATATTATAGCAAGTCTTTAAAAATCAGGTACTGGAAGTCTTCCACTGTGTTTGTTCTTTTCAATGCTGTTTTGACTACTCTAGGTTCTTTTTCATATAAAGTTCAGAAAATCAATTTAGACCAAAAAAAATCTCTTGGAATTTTGATTGAGATTGCAGTGAATCCATAGATCAATTTGACATCTTAGTAATATTGTATCTTCACGTTCATGTGAAGATTTACTTCACAAAGCATATCTCTCCATTTATTTAGGTCTTCTTAGCAATTCATTATAGTTTTTTTTGTGTAGAGGTTTTGCGTATCTTTTGTCAAACATGTCCCTCAGTATTTTATGTTTTTTGATGCTATTATAAGTGATCTTGTTTTCCACTTTAGTTTCCAATTTTTATTGCTAGTATAAACAATATAATTGATTTTTATATGTTGATTTATGTCCTGCCATTTATTTTATTTATTAGTTCTAGTAGGGTTTTTTTGAGACTCCTTAATATACACAAAACATATACATGTATTTCTGAATTTAATTTGCCAAGATTTCATTAAGGATTTTTCCACTGATACTCATTTAATTTTTCTCCTAACTTCTTAAGGTGGAGATTTAGATCATCAATTTTAAACATTTTTTCTTTTATTATGGGAGTATTTAAAGCTATACATTCCTTTTAAGCATTGCTTTAGCTGCATCAGATAGATTTTGACATATTGCATTTTCATTATATTTCAGTTGAAAATATTTTCTAATTTCCCTAGCGATTTATTCTTTAATTTAGGTTTATTTAGAAATAAGATTTTTAAGATTTTTTTTTTTTTTTAAAGATTTTATTTATTTATTTATTTATTTGCGAGAGAGAGAATGAGAGACAGAGAGCACGAGAGGGAGGAGGGTCAGAGGGAGAAGCAGACCCCCTGCTGAGCAGGGAGCCCGATGTGGGACTCGATCCCGGGACTCCAGGATCATGACCTGAGCCGAAGGCAGTCGCTTAACCAACTGAGCCACCCAGGCGCCTGATTTTTAAGATTTTATTTATTTGAGAGAGAGAGAGAGAGCATGTACACAAGCAGGGGGGAGGGGCAGAGGGAAAGGGAGAAGCAGGCTCCCCCCTGAGCAGGGAGCCTGACGCGGGGCTCCATCCCAGGACCCCAGGATCGTGCCCTGAGCCAAAGGCAGACGCTTAACTGACTGAGCCACCCTGGTGCCCCTAGAAGTGTGATTTTTAATTTCCAAACATTTAAAGGTTTTTTTTTGATATCTTAGTATTATTGATTTCTAATTTAATTCTATTTAGTCAGAGAGCATGAGATTTTTTTTTTGAAATTTATTGGGACTTATTTTTATGACCCCAAACTTGGTCTGAATTAGGGAAACCTCCATGTTTATGTTTAGAAAAAGTATATTCTGAAGTTTGGATTGTATTACCCTATGAATGTCAGTTGATGGATTTGTTCTAAATGTATATTCTATTTATATAGTGGCTTCTATATCCTTACTGATTTTCTGTCTATTTGTTCTTTCTTTCTTTTTTTTTTTTTAAAGATTTTATGTTTTTATTTGACAGAGAGACACAGCCAGAGAGGGAACACAAGCAGGGGGAGTGGGAGAGGGAGAAGCAGGCTCCCCGCGGAGCAGGGACCCCGATGCAGGGCTCGATCCCAGGACCCTGGGTCATGACCTGAGTGGAGGGCAGAGGCTTAAGGACTGAGCCACCCAGGACTCCCATGTCTACTTGTTCTATCAATTATTTAGAGAAGGGTGCTAAAATCTTGAATTATGATTGTAGATTTGTCTCTTTTTTCTTTTTTAGTTCTGTTAGTTTTTGCTTCACGTGTATTAAAACCTAAGTGGTGGCATGTTTTTTCATCAAGAGACACAGAATGGGGGCGCCTGGGTGGCTCAGTTGGTTAAGCATCCGACTCCCAATTTTGGCTCAGGTCATGATCTCAGGGTCATGAGACTGAGCCCTGAGTCAGGCTCCAGGCTCAGCAGGGAATCGTCTTGAGATTCTCCTTCTCCCTCTCCCTTTGCCCCTCCCCCCTGCTTGAGCTCACTCTTTCTCTCTCTCTCTCTCTCTCAAATAAATAAATAAATCTTTAAGAAAAAAAAAAGAGGCATAGAATGTCTGGTTGTGTCCCTTTTTATGTTAGTAGTTATTGATGCTCAGTCCCTAGATCCATTAACAACTTTTTGGAAGTTACATAAAGGTGGTATTTTAATTCTATTAATTCTTTTTCATTTAGTAGTTTCTTCTCAGCTACTATTTTTTTATGTAGTTATACCATTTGTATAAATGTTTCATTCTTTCCATTTATTTATCAATTTTCAAAGTAACAAATTGGTTGAAATCATCTTTCTAAGGTGACCACTTACGGTTTTTCTAAAAATATCATTATAAATACATGGATTCGGACAGATCTGATGGATTTTTAATCCACTGCAACTGTTGTCCTTACTGACATTCATACTGTAACATCTTTGGCTTGTGGAAGCCTCTTCAAATTGGCTCCTGAATCTTGTTTACATGACTTTAATAGTTTTTGGTAACTTCATCTTTAATTGATGTGACAAGATGTTTCAGACTCATCTTGTACATTTCTCACCCAAGACTTGGTGTTGGCCATTTCTCCAAAAAGCCCCCAGGTTTTTCTTTTAAAGTGGGAAACAGTATTTCAATACCATGATCTTGGTGCTAGGGAAGATCTTTTGATTTGGTCACTGTTTCTAGGTCTGTTTCTTTCTCTTTTTTCTTTTTTTTTTTTAAATATTTTAGTTTTAAGTAATCTCTACACCCAACATGGGGTTCAAATTTACAACCCCGAGATCGAGAGTTGCACGCTCTACCGACTGAGCCAGCCAGGCGCCCACTAGGTCTAACTATTTCTTAAATAGACTTTGAAACAATCCTGTAGATTTAGCCACACCTTTATCCCCACTTCCAAAAGTAGCTACTACCACCGATTCCTAAGTTTTTTGGGAATTCTGTAGCCTTCTCCACTTCATTCAGCCTTACATCCGGCCCTTTCATGTCTGTTAAGTCATTCACCACTCATCCACCAGCTCTCCAATGTCAAAAATGCTGTTCCTTTTGTCTCCCAGCCTGTTAGCCCACTCTTGTAGGTTTATGCCTACAAAAGACAAAATAGCTTTATTCTTATTTTGCTAAGATTTGGGGAGGGAGTGAAAGAAGGTACATAGGTCCGATCTACGATTTTTAGTTCTGAAATTCCCTCCTTTACTTTGTATCCCTGGTCCAAGCATAGGCTTCATTACTCCTTGGTAAATATTTATAAACAAGAACCACCCTCTCACAAGCCTTGCTTCTGACAAGATAGGTCGGTCCAGGACATGCTGGGACAAGCTGTTCCTAGACATTTTTCACTTCAGTCCCTGACTTTGCCTGGCCTATTCCTGCCAATCACCTCATCATTAAGGTTTTAGATCCTAAACTCGTGTTCTAGTCCTGAGGACTCCTAGTTTCAACATGCATCTAGTTGATCTGGACTTTCTGATTCAGTCAGGGTTGGAGAGTCCTTTCTTGCTTAATAACCTTGTTAGTGACTGTCTGGTCACCAAATCTTGACCCACAGCTCTGATTCCCAAGTGATGCCCCTGGAGTTGCAACAGAAAGCCTTATGGAGGGCAAGCCCTGATAATACTGACTTTTAAGGCAGTTAGGCCTTAAAAGATTAGGCTTTTAAGTGCTAGGGAAGATCTTTTGATTTGGTGCTAGGTAAAATAGGATTCATATAGGATTTTAAAAGGAAGCATCCGACTCCCAATTTTGGCTCAGGAAGCCAAAGGACTTGAGGAAAGGACCGTTCTAATCTGTCTATGGAGCATGGAATATCATCAGCCCAGATCTTCCTTTTGGCTTCATGGAATCTGAGATTTCCTCCCCACCCTAAAGTCCAGGGAGGAGACTCTTTTTGCCAGAATTATTATTTATTTCAAAACATTTTATATTCTGAGAAGGGGGGTGGAAAGACACTTACATTGTTTGTTTTGGAAGACATTTTGCTTTGCCCCAGATTATTTCTCATCTTCCAGATAATTTGTGGGATGAGTGGATTACCTGATTTTGCTTGTGAAAAGAAAAAAAGGAAGAGAAAAATAACTCATAATTCTCTGGAGAAGCAACATGGAATTAAAAATGGAAAAAGAGGCACCAGTTATACATTCCGTTTACCTCCAGCAAACACTGTGTAGGGGACGCCTTGACCACAGAATCCACAATGCCAGAAATGAATGCCGACTCCTTTTTTCAAATGTGACATATTTTCCACAGAATTTGATTCTGATCTTTGCTATGACTGCCTGTGGCCACTCAGTTACTGGAAACCTACAATGCCAGCTCTTTGCTAAGTGGCTTTGGCAAGGTCTTTCCTAGCATTTAATCGCAGTGAGAAGGCTCCAGAGACTTTATTAGCTGTCTGAAGAATTATAGAGATATTAGCCTAAGTTGGATGAAGCCCAGAGCAGCTGTACTGCTCTTTAAGTGCAGGAAAATATCTCAGAGATATATTGTGCTAAGAGAAAAGTATCCTGGGATTTAACCATAAATTATGTGAACAATGAACATAAGTATTCCTAAATTTTACAAAATAACTATATGCCTGAAATTGTTGTGTTAAATCTAATGTTTCATACACAATCCTACTTCCCCATTTACTACCTTATAATTTTAAAATTGCTTAATCTCCATTTATGGTTGAATGTCAATGTCACCCTGTTATCTTTCAATCCCTCTATTCTCCAAGTTTCTCTGACAAGTACTTGAGTATAAACAATGTAAATATACTATGATAGCTATGTATTTAGAGGAGAGTTTGTTAAATATTTTGGTAAAGTGAATATTCACTCAGTATTTTGGTTTTTATATATTGACCGGAGTTAAGTCTTGGCTTCAACCAAAATGTACAAATGGGGGAGGGGTAACTTGCCAAAACAAAGTTTACCATTTTTATTTGTTTAGCTTACAAATTTTGATGGTTCCAAAATGCCAATTTTCTAATCTGTCTGTAACAAAGTTCCCACACGTCTTACCATAAAAGGAGTAAAATAAGGGGAATAAATATTTTAGAAGGCTAAATGTATTCAATTTAAAATATGCTTCATAATCCTGAGATTATGACCTTCTTTCTTTATTGATGCTTAAATGCCCTCTTGGATCTGAAATTGTGGTGGTTTGTATAGATGGTTTTTCAAAGATGTCCTTATATGGCAAATAATAAAAGTAGGCAACCGAACGTATAACAGTCTCCCAATTTTGGAAGGAAACTACCTGGTCAGTGAAATTCTAAAGTGTGGAATCTACTGGCTTGCTTAACTTTCTGAAATGTATTTTCCTGTAATTGATATTGTACTGGCATGAGGTGGTGATAATGCTTTGGCCATGCATACTTTATCAAATGAGATAAATATGCTCTTCCTTTTAAAATCCTATATGAATCCTATTTTACTGTTGAAATGGTATACTCTTTATATTATCCATTAATCATTAAATATCATCACTCTCATCTTACTCTAATTCTCAATTTATTCCAATGCTTGATTAGCCTATATCAGTGTTTTTCCAAATAAATTTTGCACAGCACTAATTCCTTGTATAATAGTTTTCCATGCTATATAACAAATTACCAGAATCCTAGCAGCTTTAAACAACAAACATTTAGATTTCTAATTCTGGAATGACATTTTGAAGAGCGCTGCAGTCTCCAGCAAAACAAGCATAACTAGTGAAAATTATTCTTAAAATCCAATATTTAAAGCCTCAGGAAATTGTCCTTAAGGTATAACAAACAAAGAAATATTTATTCTGGGGCACCTGGGTGGCTCAGTCGTCAAACGTCTGCCTTAGGCTCAGGTCATGATCCCGGGGTCCTGGGATCGAGCCCCACATCAGGCTCCATGCTCAGCGGGAAGCCTGCTTCTCCCTCTCCCACTCCCCCTGCTTGTGTTCCCTCTCTTGCTGTCTCTCTCCCTGTCAAATAAATAAATAAAATCTTAAAAAAAAAAAAGAAATATTTATTCAAGAAAATCCAGTAAAACTTGGTAAGAGCAGTGAGAGTCTGTAGCATTTGAACAATAACTCGTTGCCTCCCTCCTTACTCCTGGCTCAATGTGACAGAGACTGCACTCCAGGCAGGTGAAGCCAAGAACCCAGCACTCTCTCTTCTCCTAGCTTTCACTTAAGGGATATGGATCTTCCTGGGAGGGGCAGACCACCAGAATTTTTCAAGCGCCCCAGCTACATGTTGGCAAGGACCTGGAGAATCAGAACTCCTGTACCCTGGTAAAAATGTAAGATGGCACAGCTGCCTTGGAAAACAGTTTGGCAGGCCCTCAACAGTTTAATGACAGAGTTACCGTATGACCCAGTGGTTCTACTCATGCATATATTCCCAAGAGAAATAAAAATGTATGTCCACACAAAAACTTGTGCATGAATGTACATAGCATCATTATTTCTAATAGCCAAAGGGTAGAAACAACCCAAACATCCATCAACTGATGAATGGATAACCAAATGCGGTATATCTATACAATGCAACATTATTTAGCAATTTAAAAAAGTGAGGTACTCATCCATGCCATAACATGAATAAACCTTGAAAATGTTATGCTAAGTAAAAGAAGCTAGTCACAAGAGAGCACATATTATATGATTCCATTTACATGAAATGTCTAGATTGGGCAAATTTGTAGAGACAGAAAGTAGATTGGTGGTTGCCTAGGGCTGGGGGAATGGGAGAATGACAATTGACTCCTAAGAGATGTGAAGTTTCTTTCTTTTTTTTTTTAAAGATTTGTTTTTATTTATTTATTTGACAGAGACACAGTGAGAGAAGGAACACAGCGGGAGTGGGAGAGGGAGAAGCAGACTTCCCGCTGAGCAAGGAGCCCAATGTGGGACTCGATCCCAGGACCCTGGGACCATGACCTGAGCTGAAGGCAGACGCTTAACGACTGAGCCACCCAGGCACCTTGAGATGTGAAGTTTCTTATGGGGATGGTCAACATATTATAAAATTGATTGTGGTGATGGTTTCATAGTGCTTGAATTATACACTTTAAATGGGTGAATTGTAAGATACGTGGCTTGTATAGCAATAAAGTTGTTACCAAAAAACCTACAAAAACCTACACGTTATCTCATATTTTCTGTGGATGAGGAGTCTAGGCATGACTTAACTGGGTACTCTGTTTAGGATCTCACAAAGCTGCAATGAAGGTGTTGGGCAGGGCTGTGATCTTATCTGAGATTGGGATCCTCGTCTAAGTTCACTGGTTATTAGGGCGCCTGGGTGGCTCAGTCATTAAGCGTCTGCCTTCGGCTCAGATCATGATCCCAGGGTCCTGGGATCAAGTCCCACATCGGGCTCTCTGCTCAGCGGGAAGCCTGCTTCTCCCTCTCCTACTCCCCCTGCTTGTGTTCCCTCTCTCGCTATATCTCTCTCTGTCAAATAAATAAATAAAATCTTAAAAAATAAATAAGTTCACTGGTTGTTGGCAGCATCGAGTTCCTTGTAACTGTAGGACTGAAGTCCTCAGCTTCTACAGGCTACCTGCCATTCCCTGCAAATGGCCCTCTCTGTAACATAACAGTTTGCTTCTTCAAGGCCATTTATTAGCTTTTGTGATTTTGAATAATTGATCTAACTTATATATCCCACATTCTTCATTTGAAAATGGTAATAATAATAATAATAATACCTGCTTATTATGGTTGTTGTAAAGATCAAATAAGGTAGTGCATGTGTGCCTGGCTTTTTCATATCCAGTCAATAAATCTTAGCTAATACTATTAATAATAGTATATTATATACTATACTGTTAATAGGATATTAATAGATATTGCATAAAGAGTTCTATTAAAAGAAGTTTGAAGAGTCCAACTTCTAGAATAATGTATTAAAGATCTACAAAAACCTACTCCTCCATAAAGCAGTGAGAACCCTGAAAAATTGCCAAAATCAACTTTTTTATAACTCTGGATATTAAAGATTTGCAACAGTCTGAAGAGCTTTTATTAAAAAAAAAAAAAAAAAAAAGACAGCTGAATCTCAGTAAAGAGTGAAACGTGTAGCACTTTAACTTGCCCTATCCCATTCCCTTCTCCTCAGCTCCATGGTAGCCCTGAACAACAACATCACAATGATGGTATCCATGAATCAGCAGGCTAGCAACCACTGAAGGGGAAAATGTGTTTGAGCTCCCCTTAAAGCCCCATTCCCAGAGCATTGTCACTATTTGACCTGACTGGAAGTTCCCTGGAAACACCCGCTTGCAGGGCTTGTCTTTATTTGATCTGACTCAGAGTTTGCTCAGTGTGAACAGCCTTTTCCCTAGGGCATTTGCTGAAAACAATTAGTGGCAATTGCTTAACATCACAGCTGGCTTTGGCAGCACTAACAGTTGGGGCAAACAAATAGCTGACCAAAAATTATAAAAAGAAAAGCTGGGAAATGAAATTTTCACAGGGGCTTTGAAAAGCTCTCACACATTCCTGGGAATCTAGAAAGCCACATACATACATGCCCAGGGCGGTGAACATGCTCAGGAAAGTCCTGCGAAGGCTGTAATCTCTCACCTCTGCTTGACCTTGAAGCTCCATGCAAACAGGGAGTGAGGACACAGGCAGTGTTGCAAGCTGCTTGCTAGAGCACTGAAGGCATTTCCCAGATGCCACTCAGAGCCTCTGGGCAAAGACTGGAAAACTTGTTGGTTCAACGTATTTAAGGAAATCCCTATCCAATCATTAGCTGACCACTAAGGTAACCTACTAGAGACTTCGATGGCTACACACAGACTGCAGACTTCACAGAATTCACTTAGGAAAGTCACTAAACAAACAGTAATAACAACAACAAAAAAACCTGTTGAATGGAAGGAGGGGGATCATGTGAAAGAATTTCAATTTAAAATAAAACTGAAGAATATAAAATGGAGAATTTCACTCATGTGCCCTCAGAAAGACAAAAGTTAAGGATAAAGATGTGATTTCCTATAAATGCCTCATTTACAGAAAACTGATAGTGTTGGAATTTTCTTGGATGGTGAGAGGGTGGATCAGAGGTTGTCTTATATCAGGGTGCCTGGGTAGTTCCGTCGGTTAAGCGTCTGCCTTTGGCTCAGGTCATGATCTCCGGGTCCTGGGATGGAGCCTGGCATTGGGCTCCCTGCTCAGCAGGGAGTCTGCTTCTCCCTCTCTCTCTGCTCCTCCCACCTGCTCATGCCCAGTCTCCCTCTCCCCCTCTCTCTCATAAATAAACAAACTCTTAAGAAAAATAAGAGGTTGTCTTATATCAACCTTGGAAAGTTTTTCCAGAGGCATGAATGGGAGATGACCCAGGTCAGACTGATCTCACAAAGTGGGTTGAATTGAGTTCTGTGTCTTTGACTGGGCTGATTCTGGCTGCTTGGGAAATTTTCAAGGCTGGTCTCCATTTGTTTTTGATTTTTAACTGACTCTAAGTGAACTGTTCTTATATATTCCCTGCCTATAAATACAGTCAATCCCAAACCCTTAGTGGACTCACCTATAGTTTGCTACCATTCACCTGTTCTGAATTGCAATTCCTCTGCAAGTCCCATATAAATTCATCTTTTTGAGTTTGCTTCAGTTTACCTCCTTATTTAGGTCAGCACCAATCTCCAGAGTTGCCATAGTATATTACTTAAATGTCCAATTTTCAACAACAAAAAATTCTGAGGAATGCAAAGAAACATAAAGTGTGGTCCATACACAGGGAAAAAAAATAGCGGTCAATAGTAACCCTGAGGAATACCAGATGTTGGAATTACTGGACAAAGAGTTTAAATCAGCTATTATAAATATTTTTAAAGAACTTAAGACAACTGTTTAAAGAACTAAAGGAGAATATGAGAAAAATGCTCACTAAATAGTGAACATTAATAAAGAGAAAATATAAAAAAGAATGAAAACAGGAAGAGAGCAAATGTGTTCTTTAAGAAATACTGAAGGAATCAGTCTTTCAGGCTGAATGAAGACACTAGACAGTAACTTGAATAAAGAGCACTGGTAAAGACAACTGCATAGGTAAATATAATGTAGCTTTTTTTCATAAGTCTCTCTTCTACCTGATTTAAAAAGCAATTGTATAAAGCAATACAGTTGGCCCTTGAACACTGTGGGGGGTAGGGGTGCAGTCAAAAATTCACATGTAACTTTTGACTCCCCTAGAACTTCACTACTAGTAGCCTACTGTTGACTGGAAGCCTTGCTGATAACATAAATGTTGATTAACACATATTTGTATGTTATATGTATTATACACTGTGTTCTTACAACAAAATAAGCTAGAGAAAAGAAAACATTATTAAGAAAATCATAAGGAAAGCGTGTCTGGTTGGCTCAGTCAGTTAAGTGTGCAACTCCTGGTTTCGGCTCAGGTCATGATCTCAGGGTCCTGGGATCAAGCACCGTGTTATGGGGCTCTGCACTCAGCAGGGGGTCTGCTTGAGGATTCTCTCTTCTTCTCCCTCTGCCCCTCCCCCTGCTTGCACTCTCTCTCTCAAATAAATAAATAAATCTTTATTTAAAAAATCATAAGGAAGAGAAAATATATTTATAGTACTGTACTGTATTTATAGAAAAATATCTACATGTAAGTGGACCCACACAGTTCAAACCCATGTTGTTCAAGGGTCAACTATAATTTTAAATCTGTACTATGAGCTCACAATATATAAAGATGTAATTTGTATGATGATAATAACAATACTAAGGAAAGTGGAGGAAATGGAGCTGTACAAGAACAGTTTTTGAATAATATTGAAATTAAGTTGGTATTAATTCAAATTACATTGTTATAAATTAAGATGTTACTTATAATTTTCAGGGCAACCACTAAGAAAGTAACTTTTAAAATATAGTAAAAAGTTTTAAAAAGGGAATTAATATAGTATACTAGAAAATATTCAACAAAAAGGCAGTAATAGAAGAATAGAGAAACAAAAGATGTAAGATGTGGAAAGCAAATATAGCAAAATAGCAGACATAAATCCTGTCTTATTAGTAATTACATTACATGTAAAAGGATTAAACAGTCCAACCAAAGGCAGAGATTGGCAAAACAGACTTTTTTTTTTTAAAGTTTGGGGGTAATGACCAAAATAAAATTAAACAGATTTCTTAACTTTTCAGAACCTTGAATAAGCTTCAGGATATGCTGGTCTACATCATTCTAATGAATAATAAATCCTATCTTGAAGTCAAATTTCTTGCACTTCTGGTCAATTTTGTGTCAGGAGTGGTTTGTACATAGCTTGCAGATTTTGTTGTCAAAATTTCCTTAGTTTCTCTAACATGATGGTTGGGTTTCTGACTTTTTCCCTTGAAGCTCCCCCATTTTAGCTACTAGAAAAATATTTCCTTGAGTGGAACACATTATCTCTCTCTCTCTTTTTTAAAGATTTTATTTATTTATTTGTCAGAGAGAGAGAGAGAGAGCGCACAAGTGGGGGGGGGAGGGGCAGAGGCAGAGGGAGAAGCAGACTCCCCGCTGAGCAAGGAGCACAACATAGGGCTCAATCCCAGGACCCTGAGATCATGATTTGAGCCGAAGGCAGACGCTTAACCGACTGAGCCACCCAGGTGCCCCAAGTGAGTAATCCTTGATTAAACAGGTTTAAACCCAGTTCTTGTGGTTATTCATTACCACCGCCATAGAATAATCAGTTATTTACTAGGATGCTGGTTCTCAAGCTTTTGTGTGTTTTGGAATCACCTGGAGAGCTGGTTGAAACACAGGGGTCAAGACCCCTTCTCCAGGGTTTCTGATTCAGAAAGTCTAGATTGTGTCTGAAAATCTGCATTTCCAGTAAGTTCCCAGGAGATACTGATTCTGTTGGTCCAAAGACCACAATTTGAGAACCCTTTTAGGAGGATAGGAAATTTTCAATCTTGTTACGAATTGCTACGAGTGCCCTGAAGGAGGATGGCAGGGTAATATGAAAGCATTAAAAAAAGAAGCTGGGGTGCCTGGGTAGCTCGGTCAGTTGGGCATCTGACTCTTGATCTTGGCTCAGTTTTTGATCTCAGGGTCATGGGTTCAAGCCCCATGTTAAAAAAAAAAAAAGAGGTGTCCTTGTTTGGAGGGGTCCCAGAAGTCTTTGAGAAGGAAAGGGTTTGAGTTAAAATTAGACATATGAGTAGTAGTTTATCAATGTAACAGGGTAGAGAGTGGGAAGAACTGCTAGCCCCTAGGAAGAGTGTGTCAAAGACTCTTAGGCCTGATGGAGCCTGATGCTGCTGGTGAAGGGAGAGGCCAATGTGCTGGAGTGCAGGGGGAGAGGGGAGAGGAGGCACCAGCTGAAGCCAGGGAGAGAGGCACAGGCCAGACCAAGCGGATTCTGAATTTCATCCGAAGAGCAAAAGGAGTTTGTTGAAAGATTTTTCTCTAGGGAATGAAGAGACCAAGTGTGTAATTTTTAAAGTTCTCTCTGCCCACTGTATGGGAAAATGGTTGCAGGCAGGCAAAAGTAGAAATGGTGTGACAAGCTGGGAAGGTACTGAAGCTGCCCAAGGGAGTTGGGGGCATGGGCTGAGGAGGTGTGAGTGCAGTGGGGGGCTGCGGCCGGGGTGGGTGATGCACTGGATGCAGGGGCAGGTGAGGGGCTGTTAGCATGCCAACTGGACAATGGTGTGATGTTTACTGTACTAGAGAGTCCTAGATGGCAGGGGGCCATCATGTGATGGTGGTCACGAATAGTTGTGCTTCTGGAATCAGTTTTGGACATATATTACAATTTTAAAAAATTGACATAAGTAAAGTTCAGGGATTTTTTTTGGCGGGGGAAAGAATACACATTTCTATAAATTTTGGGAAATGCCTAGATTCACATAACCACCACTAGTATCAGGATACATACTAATTTCATCTCCAAAAATTCCTGCTTGCTATCCTTTGTAGTCAAATCTTTCTTACTCTTAAAACCTGGCAACCACTGATATAGTCTTGGGACATAATTTTACCTTTTCAAGAATGTCAGATAACTGGAATCATACAGTATATAATCTTTTGGGTCTGGCTTCTTTCAGTTAGCATAATGCATTTGAGATCCAGCCGTGGTGTTGTGTGTATCAATATTTCATTTTAAAAAATTCCTTTTTTTTTTTTTTTAAGTAGGCTCTACACTCAGCATGAGCCCACTCCAGGGCTTGAACTCACAACCCTGAGATCAAGACCTGAGCTGAGGTCAAGAGGTGGATATTTAACTGACTGAGCCACCCAGGCGCCCCTAAAAAAAATTCATAAGTAGTACTGCACTGTATGGGTATACCACAATCTGTTTAGCCACTCAGCCATTAAAGGACATTTGGGTTTCCAGTTTGGGGCATTTATGAATAAAGCTGCAAGAAAGATTTGTGTACAGTTTTTTATGTGAACACAGGTTTTCATTTCTCTAGAGTAAATGCCCAGCATTGGGGTTGCTCGCTCGTATAAGGATATGTTTAACTATAAAAAAACCTGCTAAGCTATTTTCTAAAATGGTTGTGCCATTCTGCATCCCCACTAGTGAAGTATGAGACTTCTAGTTACACCACATCTTTATCACTACTTGGTATTGTCATTTTTTGTTTTTTTTAAAATGTGGCCATTCCAATGGGTGTGTAGTACAGTGGTTCTCCTGGCGTTGAATGTCTTTTCATGCATTTATTTCCATGGGTCTATCTTCTTTGCTGAAGTGTCTGTTCAAATCTTTTGCCTAATTTTTAGTCAGGTTGTTTGTTTTCTTATTGGTGAGTTGGCCATACCAATGGGCCAACTTTGTGATAAGTGAGGGATGATGTAGGCCATTGGATATATAAGCTTGGGGTTCAGAGGAGATGTCTGGTCTGAAGATATTCATTTTGGAGTCAGTGGCATATAGTTGCTTCAAAGTCCAAGGAGTGCTTAGAGAACTGAGTCTTGAGGAATTCCAGCACTTAGTGGCCAGGGGAAAAGGTGAGCCTGCAAAGGAGACTGAAGGTAAGCAGCCATAGAAGTTGAGGGAAGCCTGGAAAGTGTGGTGTGAAGGCAGCTAGGTGAGCATATTACAAAGAGAAGAGTGAACGACAGAGCTGAGTGCTGGTGAGTGATCATGCTTAACAGACGCTACAGAAGGCCCATAGGGTTTACCAACTTTGCTCACGACCCTTCTGACACCAATGTGTGGGTTTTCCCCACCACGCATTTCTCAGAATCTCTGTAGACACCAACAAGATGTCCTGCAATTTAATTCAATTCTGCTAACTACCTGGAGTTAACACAGACCCCACGGGTTAGGGGCTCAGTCCCACAAGACTGCCCCTCAAGATGCCAATTGCAAGTCTGGGCCTCCCATATTCTGACCAACTGGCTACAAATCAGGGGTTCCCGTGGCTCTCTCCTTTGGACTGATACTTTTCTACAATGGCTCACAGAACTCAAGGAAATACTTTACTTAGATTATCAGTTTATTCTAAAGCATAGAATTTAGGAGCAGCCAAATGGAAGAGATGCATGGGGCAAGGTAGAGTGAAGGGGCATGGAGCTTCCATGGCCTCTCCGGGCATGCCACCCTCCCAGCAGCTCCAACCCAGAAGCTCTCCCAGTCCTGTTGTTTAGGATTTTTATGCAAGTTCCAATATTAGGCATGATTGATTTAAATCATTGGTCATTAGTGATTGACTCAGTCCCCTCCTCCTCTACCCCTCCCCAGAGATCAGAGTAGGCCTAAAAGTTCCAACCCTCACATCAGATGGTTGGTTCTTCTGGTAACCAGCCCTCATTTTCTAAGAGTCACCTCATTAGCATAAACAGGTATGGTTGAACCAGGACTTACAATTATGAGTACTAAGAGACTCCTCCTCTCATCCTTATCACTCATGAAATTGCAAGCGTTTGGGAGCTCTGTCCCAGGAACCAGAGACCAACATCAAGTTTGCCTATTTCACAATATCATACCAACTCGGAAGTCGCTGGTAAGCTTCGGACTATTTCAGTGTCCCTAAGGGGGTAAATGTCAGACTGGAACATGATGAGAAAGGGAGTGGAAACTGAGGAAATGGAGTAAGCAGGTCATTTTTTTTTAACATATATATATATATATTTTTTTTTAAATTTTATTTATTTATTTGAGAGAGAGAAAGCACATACATAGGGAGAGTGAGAGGGAGAAGCAGACTCCCCGCAGAGCAGGGAGCCCGATGTGGGGCTTGATCCCAGGACCCTGGGATCATGACCTGAGCCGAAGGCAGACGCTTAACCGACTGAGCCACCCAGGCGCCCCTTAATATATATTTTTTAATTCGGGTATAGTTGATACACAATGTTACATCAGTTTCAGGTGTACAACATAGAAATTTAACTTCTTCTACATTATGCTGTGCTCAGAACAAGTGTAGCTACCATCTGTCACCGTACATCACTATTTTTTTAATTTTTTTTTTTAAAGATTTTATTTATTTATTTGTCAGAGAGGGAGAGAGAGCACACAGCAGGGGAAGCGGCAGGCAGAGGGAGAAGCAGTTTCCCCGATGAGCAAGGAGCCCGATGCGGGACTCAATCCCAGGACCCTGGGATCATGACCTGAGCCGAAGGCAGATGTTTAACCGACTGAGCCACCCGGGCGTCCCAGCCATACATCAATATTATAGTATCACTGAAGCAGGTCATCTTCTGAGATTTGGTTTTGAAGAGGATCAAGGAAATTGTGTTCTTATGCTTTGCCAGAATTTTAGAACTTCTAAATTAAGACTTGACTCTTCATTCCCTTACTCAACATTTCTGAGGTCCTGCTCTGTGCCAGGCTCAGTGCCGCTGTTGCAGGCAGGCCGGGTCCGAGGACCCAGAGGGGGTCCCACGGGACCAGTCAAGAGGGTCCTTGGCTACCTGCGGGATAGAAATCAAACAAGAGCCAGCAAGAGGTGAGCCAGCAAGCAGGGTTTATGGAAGATAGAGAGCAGATACATAGAGAGCATCTGGGAGACGCAGAAAGGAGAAGGAGAGTGAGTCTCATCTTTGTTTGGGCTCTGGGGTTTTTTAGTGCACGTGTCCTCTCAGTCATCCAGGAGTCATAACAAGGACAAGTGCTCAAGGGTCTAGCCCCCTCGGTTACTTATGCCCCAGAGCCAGGGATCTTGGGTCAAGGTGGAAAATGTTCGTGATGACCTCGCGCAGTCACTCCTTAGATGGCATCTATTGTGCTGGAGAGAAATCATTAACCCTTTGACCTCTACAAGGAGGACATGCATTATGAGTACTATAAGCCACATGTGGGGCAGGGGTGTAGGTCCTAGCAAGAACAGAAGCAGGAAAAGGAGCAAAAGCAGTTTTTTTCAGGGGCCCCTTCCATTTCCCTGTCTCGCTATTTGCCGAGGAAACAGCTAAATATGATCAAGGTCCCAGATGACAGGCAACTAGCTGTGTAGACAGTTCCCGGGCAGAACAGACAGTTCCTGTGCTCAGCATTAAGGTAGAAGAGTGTTCTTACTAGCAACATTTTTCTTGTGTAGAAATTGTGAATTGTCTCTTGCAGGTTTTGAGGTCATAAAATATTGGAGCTGGAAGGGAACAGAGAGATCATCTAATACAAACCCCTTCACCTCGCAAATGTAGACATTTGAGTCCCAGAGAGGCTAAAGAGCTTGCCCAAGGACACACATCTAGTAAGTGGCAGATTCAGGGAAAGAGCCCTTATCTTCTGTTTCCCAGATCAGGGAATTTCTCATGACCCATGCCAGATCATACACACAAGTGTCAATTTCTGCATTTCTGAATTCATATAGCTTAACCATTCCTTTAAATGATAATGTTAATGAATTCCATGAGTCAGTGCTTATTTTCCATATTTTGCCAATTAATTGTGGTCTGGGGGTAATCCTATTCCAAGGTCCTAGATTATAAAGTGCGGTGTCAGCTGCTTTTTCCAAGGTAATTCATTCCAAAACTTGGACCAGTTACACCTGATACAGTTGAGAGTTCGCCGAATTTGTTTCTAAATGTCCTTGAATTAAAAATCAATGATCCGGTTTATTTCTCCAATAGCAAGGCGAGAGGGAGCAATTTGCAGCAGGGGCTGGGGCGCCCACAAAACCCAGAGAAGAGAATACTGATGGATGATGTGCTGGGGTGACTATTTTGGGAGTTGGCCTTTCTTTGTTGTTGCGGTCAGAGATGAGAGCAGGAAGAACTTATGGTGATTTCTGACCTTGACTCCCCTTCAGCAATCTGGACTAGGCTCCTACCATCTGGGAAGTATCCATTTCCTTTGGAACCAGGAGCATCTTCTGCCTCATCTAGAGCTGGTTATTCCCCCAGCCAGCAGCACGCCGAAGAGAAATGGGGAAAAAGCATCCATTGTACAAAACGGCCACCCTCAGGTCTAAGTAGTGTAGCCTTGGGCAAGTGACATCGTCATTAAATATCAGAGCTGGAAAGCCTTTCTCGGCTCCCATAATTTGCTAGTACAGACAAGAAAGCGAGGTTTAGAGAACTGAAACATCTTACATTATGCACATTTGTGGTGGTGCCTGCCTTCTCCCTCTGTTCTCAGCTTCCTCACCTGTAAAATAAGGAGGTTGAACAAGATGACCTCTAATATCCTTTCCTCCTCTGACATTCAATGCTCTGAAAGTGTTTTGGAGCCTTCCTACTTGACACGGGCTTGGGGCCAATCAGTGCCGCAGCGTCACCAGGGATACAGACCTGTGGAATCTTGGGTCCCACCCCAGACCTACTGCATGAGCAGCCAGGTTTGAACAAAACTCCCGGGGGATTCATGTACACATGACGGTGGGCTTTAGAAATCTAGTGGATTTTGGCCCTATAGACATTTCGTTCTTTCCTGGAGGCTTTCAGTTCCCATTCTCTCGTTAGCCTGAAGATGTCACCAGAGAGCCAACAGTGGTCTCACTGGAGAAGAAGAAAGTCTCCTGACCGCGTTTCTCTCCTGGCTTACTTGCCATCTACTCATCTACTCTATCCTCCCGCCCATCAGATTCCCTTAAGCTCTTTGGCCTTGTTACCCAGTAAGCTACAGAGAAATGGGCTACGAGTGTATTCTGAAGCTGTCCACACTACAAATTCCTCAGTGTCTGCCTTTCCAGAAGAGAATTAGACCGTAGGGGTCCTCTTGTCTCGAGTAGACTCCCATGGAGTGATTAAAAAAACCTCAAAATCCTGTGTTTGCTTAACAATTCTGGTAAATATGTGATTGATATCACCACGCTAACAATGTAATACAAGGAAATATGGTTTGTTTTGGTCCCAGAATTTATTTATTTAATAAGGTATTTGCATTGTATCACATTATCCATCAATTCCCTATAACTTTAAATTAGAATGACCGTCTTCCCAGTAAACCAAAGGCCAAAGTCTTCCATTATTATATAAATGTCATTATTTGCACAGCCCTTTAGATTTTGTAAAAGACTTGCAATTTAACATATATTTCTTTTTTTAATCTTTTATTATGTTAATCACCATACATCACATCATTAGTTTTTGATGTAGTGTTCCATGATTCATTGTTTGTGCATAACACCCAGTGCTCCATGCAGAACGTGCCCTCTTTAATACCCATCACCAGGCTAACCTATCCTCCCACCCCCCTTCCCTCTAGAACCCTCAGTTTGTTTTTCAGAGTCCATCGTCTCTCATAACATATATTTCTGAATCCTCATAACATAAGGTGTGTAAGAATATTCCGGCTTCTAGATGATGATCCTGAGGCTGGAGGTTCATTCAGTAAGTTGAGGAAATTGGATCCAGGTCTTCTAATTCCATATTCCATAATCTTTCTATTTTACCAAATGTCCCCCCCAATTATAATCAAATTTCTGCCCAGTGAATGATGTCAAACTGTAGTTATTCACCATTGAGATGTTTTATTTGGGAATTTCAACATTTCTGCCTACTAATATTTTTTTTCCAGCAATGCAATTCACCAGTAATAACCGATTAGATAATGGAATTTCTAGAGAAGATCCCATTATGTCTGTGGTTGGGAAGCTGCTACTAGGCAGCGTGGACTTTAGAAATAATAATATTCTAAAATACTGTAGGATGGGAATGTTTCCCTGGAAAGTAAAGTCCACACTGGCTTCTCCCCCCAACCATCCGTCTACCCAGCCCCCAACATACAAGTTCTCTTTCTTCTCTCTCTAGTGCAGAAAGGAGATTTGTCTTCCTGCTTCTCTATCTTCCTTTCTCAGAGAGCGAACATCCAGCATTTGTCGGGCCCTCTAGCAGGTGCTTTACGGCACAGTGGAGAACTAGTTCCTGCCCTTGTGGAGTTGACGGTCTACTGAGGGAATTAGACACCGGACAAATGGGAACAGTGATATGGAAGGGAAAGAACAGGGGAGCAGAGTAGCTGATTATAAGGGGGGCATACTCAAGTGTGGGGATCAGGGAAGGCTCCCGCAGAAGTAGTACATAGGCTGAGACTTGAAGGACAGTACTAGCGAGGGGTAAGAGTGGGGCACGGGGAGGAAGAACTCTCTCTGCGGAGGCAATGGCATTGGGCCTGTCAAGTAGACAGAGTGCAGGGAGCAGGAGAGTGGGCAGCCGGCCATGATGCAGCTAAAGAGATGGCCTGGGGCCACATGGCCCAGGCTTCATGGGCCCCCACACAGTACTCTGCTCCAAAGTTATTGGCAATGAGTCCATCTGTTTAAACATTTCATGGGAGCAATCAGCCGCTATTCATATCTTTTGAGGAGCTTAAAAATTGACACTGGATTATAATTTTTCATTTTTTTTTAAATTTCAGAATTAGGGGGCGCCTGAGTGGCTCAGTCGTTAAGTGTCTGCCTTCAGCTCAGGTCATGATCCCAGGGTCCTGGGATCGAGCCTTGCATCGGGCTCCCTGCTCAGCAGGAAGCCTGCTTCTCCCTCTCCCACTCCCCCTGCTTGTGTTCCCTCTCTCGCTATATCTCTCTCTGTCAAATAAATAAATACAATCTTTTAAAAAAATAAACAAATAAAATTTCAGAATTAGTATAGGTGAGCAGTATAAGTGAGCAGTATAGGTGAGCACTGAAAGTGAGCAGACATTAGAATGAGGGACTGCGTGTTTACCTCGCTTTTTGTCTCCATTTAACCCCCATGTTAATTCTAATAGTTCGTCCACAGTCTGGGTTTTCTATGTATAAGATCATATCATCTACAAATACTTAGCTTTGTTTCTTTCTTTTCAGTCCTCACACTTTTTATTTCTTTTTCTTTTCTTACAGTGCTGGTTAAGATGTCTGTCGCGTTGCTGAAGTTCGCAGAGACAGCTGACCTTTTTACCTTGTTTTTGATGTTTAAAAGGAAAGTTGCCAATATTTACATCTAAGTATGCGTGTTATAGGCTTTTGATGAATACCTTTAGGAAAAGTTCCCATCTATCCTTATTTGCAAAGAGTTCTTATTATTAACAAATACTGAATTTTCTATCATTGATGGAGATAACCATACACGTTTTTTCCTTTAATCTGTTGTTGTGATGATTACATTAATAGATTGTTACATTAATAGATTGTCTAAGGTTAAACCAAGTTTGCATTCCTAGGATAAATCCAACTTGGCATGATGTAGACTGCTTTTTACATTCTGCTGGATTCCGTTTGCGAACATGCTGTTAAGGATATCTGCGTCTATGTTAATGGGTGAGATTGGCCTATGATTGTTCCTTTTTCATACATTTTTGTCTTGTTTTTGTCATGAAGGTTGTCCAGGTTTCATCAAGTGAGTTGAGGGAGTGTTCTCTCTTTTTCCCTTCTCTGGAAGTACTTGCGTAAGACTTGCAAAGCTCTGTTCTTTGAATGTTTGTTAGAGCTTACTATTAAGCCATCCTGTAGATTCTATTTCTTCAGAGATCATTGCAGTATTCAAGTTCTTGATGCGTTTTTTGGCATTGAACAATTATCTCTAATTTCACTTCAGTTTTCATCTAAAGTTCATCCGAGTTTTCCAAAAACCCTAACACGAGGGTAGAGGGGTCTGTACTGCGTGACTATGGTCTCTTAGCTGATTAGACCAAGTAGTGAGTGGCTTGCATGCAACTCTTTAGATGAACCAGTTAGAGTGGGTCTCTTTCTTGCAATCATTTGAGACCTGGCTGGAACAGACTGTCTTTTTAACTTTTGTGTCTCCAGAACGTGGCAGAGTGCTTGTCTTAAGGGAAAGGTTCAATAAGTATCTGGATGTGTTATTTCCAGCTATTGTACAAATTAAGAAACTTAAAAGCAGGCCGTCATTCAGTTTCTTAATATAAACTAGGCTTCTTAATATAAATTAGGCACAACTTAGAATGTTTGGGGGGAGAAAGGAGAAGAAAAGAAGGGTAAGGGTCAATTAACGAGGTGGAAGAGGTCCAAGAAGCCCTTGTTATATACTTTGAATAGATACCTACATGACCTTGAATGTACTTGTTCAGAAGGCTGGTCATATACTAACAGGCCTGCCTCGCCTATGTAGCTCAGACGTGCTTCTAATGCAGGGTGGGGTTTTCAGCACCTCCATCCCCTTTATTCCTCCCTACTTTACCTCTGGCAGGGAGGGGATCATTTAGCATCATACCAGCATAATGCTCTGAGAGGCAGTCAAGATAAACAACAGAGATATGTTGGGATTTGCATTCCCTGCGAACATAAAGAGTGACCGTGGCCATCCAAGATAGACTTGGTCCATGCAGCAGCAATCGGATGCAGAGAAGACAGGTTTGCAGCAATATTTGGATTCGGGCTGTACTCATGATAGGTTATAAGTAAGAGTGGGACGGACATACCATAGGTTGATAGACATACTATAATTCACTGGTGTAAAAGGAGATTTCAAAAAGGAGCAAGCAAGCCCAGCTGAGAGTCTTTCTAAAAATAGGGCCAGGAGGCCATATGAGAAGAAGAATTTATGCACATCCTCATAGGAAGAGCTATGAACTTTCAGAAATTTTAAGCCAGCTACAAGCCCTCAGCCTGGACTTGACTTCCTCCTTACCCTGGCAATTGGATCATGCCCATTCTTCACTCGGAAAGGGGTCATTTCAGTTTAACAAGCTTCAGTCCCTCATTTGCATATCAGCCCAACCAACCCCATTTGATCTAATTTCAATCCCTATTTCGCATAGCGGACCTAAATGAGAACTACTCTTGTAACCTTTCACCTTTATTACTCTGCCTCTCTCTGTCTTCCTCAGACACAGTTTAAGTTTCTACCTCATTCCGTGTCTCCTGAATTGCAATTCTGATTGCCCAAATAAATGCCTTTTTGCTTAAATTTTCAGCGAATTCTTTCTTAATCTACATTTCAAAGCACCGAAGAACAGACCAGGCTCCCCCCTCCTAATGTGGTAACACAAATGTCGGCAAGAGAATGAATCTAATTTTCTTACCCTGAGGAATTCCCATCTCCTTTCTTTGTAAGCATCAGCAGTATGTCCGAGGCATCGTCGATGAGGCACAAGATGGTTGGTTTACCAACTTCCTATCTTTCATTTTGTTTTATGGAGAGCCAGAAGCACCAAGGGTGAGCATCATTTCCTCAATCTCTCAAGTCCAACATCTTGTCTTGAGGCCTGTGGCCCCGGTCTTGGTCTAGACAGGAGCTTAAACCTCTACCCTTTAATAGCTACATGACACTAGGCAAGTTACTTAACTCCTCTGGGCTGCAGTTTTTACATCCGTAAAATGGGAATAATAAGAATTTACTCCTCATAGGGTAGCCGTGAGGATTAAATAAGCCCATATAAGTGAAACCTATAGCACAGTGTCTGGCCACTATTAAGTATCCAATAAATATAGTTTCCTTTCCTTTCTCGATTTTTTCTTTTTCTTTTCTTCCCCCCTCACATTCCCCATTCTTGATATTCCATAGCAGAGTCAATTACTAACTGCTGAAGAAGAGCTGGTAATGACATGTTTGTCCAAAGATCACTGTTCCTAACACCAACCAGAAGAGAGGTCCTTTCTTACCCCATCGCAATTTCCCCCACTCCTTGGGATTGCACTAATTAAGACCACTTTGGCATTATCTTGTCTTTCCCACTAGATTGACAGCTTTCTGGAGGCAAAGAATGCTGCTTTCTTCATTGTTAAGACCCGCTTTCCTGTGTTCTAGAACTGTACCATATGTATTCAGTTTGAATTAACTCATTTCCTTGCCTTTGAGAAGGGACGGGTCCATGCCATCCAGCTTGTGGAGGCAACATGGTATGCCTTTGGGTTTAGATCTTGAGTGTTAAGTCCCAACTCTGCCACTTACTGGTTGTCACCCTGGGTTCGTTACTATCTTTTCTCAAGGCCACTCTCTTTATAAAATGGGAAAACTAACCTACAGAACTGTTTGAAGGCCACTGACGCAGCGAGATTACCTTGCAAGTTGTAAGTACTTCCTGCATTTTCATTCCACTTCTTTGAGTCCAAATGAGGGGTGAGCCAATTTTACTTATTGATGCTTTTCAAACTCTTGGGTTTCTTTTTTTACTTAATTGTTTAAGTGTTTAAAAATGCACCTTGGCCTAGAAGAAATGGTGGCTTTCAGTGGCTATCTTGAAAGGAGGGAGTCACTAGCAATGATTTTTTTAAGCTTTGATTGCTGTATCAATTGGAGTCCAGCCAGAGGGCAAAGCCATACCAGTTATTTGAGAGAACATTCAACATAAAAAGCTGTTAACCAGAAAACTGAAAGTGCAAAAGGGGAATTCAATGAGACCATGGTGGTAGCAACTTTAGGAAGCAACCACCATCCCTTGTAGCTGGGAGAACCAGGGGAACTAAGGGAGAGCCTTTAGGGAAGGATCCCACGGAGCTGCGGCGCAGAGCCCTGGGCCGGACACCAGTGGTCGGTGCTGGTATCTCTATGAGGGCGTGACGAGGCTGGTTCTACGAGTGTTGGGAAAACTGTAGTCTGGATCCAGCTGATGCTCCTGGAAGGTACCTCAGGTGTTACCAGGAGATGTCTTGCTGGGGTGATGCTTACAGAAACCTCAAGCAAACAAGAAAAGCTCACGGAGGGAACAGCTTTCTCCCTGGAGCGGCAGACAGGTGCGGACAGGATCAAGCCTTCTCTGTCCTCCAGCCTCGCAGCCTCCCCCTGGTGCTGCCCTCCTGAAGAAAGCCACAGGGAGCCCGCAAAGCACAAGTACAGTTTGCAGAGTATCACAAAGTATCGCGAAGTGGAGTGTTAAGATGTGTTTGGAGCTGAGAGACAATGAACTTAATCGTTGACACACATGTTCAGAGCGGCCATTGCCAGGTACCAAGAGCTCTGGATGTCAAGCCGGTCTGATATCCCGGGACTGCAGGCTCAGGGCTTTGGACTCTAAAAGAAGCAAGGAATTATGATGGAATCTTTGTAAAAGGTTAGAGTCTGAAAGGGCATTATATCACACAGAGAGAAGTATGTACTTGACTGGACAGTTGATCCAGTGTTGCTTGTTATGGTCATCATTTTAGTAAAATGAGCAAATATTATATGTAACTGTTTTAATAAAGACTACTGGTTTGACATTTACTGGAATGACTAGAAAGTTAATGGCTCTGGATTTTATATTGCCAGTGTCGTTCCAGTGAAAGCCCATACTAAGGCATCTGATGGGAGATGACCCTAAATGAAGGCACAGTGTCCAAGGAGATTGGTCAACTAAGTATATGGAACAATCACCAAATGACTTACTCAAACATCCTGTTTCTTACATGAGGAATCTTGCCCTCAGAAGATATTACTGCCTGGAATTGTAGATAAGAAGTTGACTGTAGGAGAGAGACGCCCACTATTTATAATAAGAGCCCTGATTCTAATTGTCTTTCTATGGGTTTGTTTATATCACAGAATCTGAAGTTTTTGGCTCCCAACTTGAAACTCTAATTCCTCATAAAAAGCTCCAGAAAAGTTGGTTTCATTGGTTTCTAACAAACCCAACTCCTGTCCTGAGTTTCCTACTGTAAATCACCTTTATCCCCCACCATTTTTAAAAAAAGATTTTATTTATTTATTTATTTATTTATTTATTTATTTATTTGAGAGAGAGAGAGAGCATGAGCAGGGGGAGGGGCAGAGGGAGAAGCAGACTCGCCCCTGAGCAGGGAGCCTGAGGATGTGGGCCTCAATCCCAGAACCCTGAGATCATGACCTGAGCCGAAGGCAGATACTTAACTGACTGAGCCACCCAGGTGCCGTTTCCCCCACCATTTAAGCTCATGTTCTAGTCTGACCCCTCTCTCTTCTGACATACACCTTTCTCTGTAAATGGGGAGACATCCCACCTGCCCCTTGCCTTATACTGCCCAGGAATAAGCTATCTGCAAATGATCTCAAAAGATAGCCCTTTAAGAAAGTTTTCTTAACGTCCTAGTTTTCTATGCTCATGTGTAACTGTGTCTCAGAAACACATGGAAGGAATAAGATATTTGTCTGATTGGAACTGGATAGCTCAGGAAATCTGTTCAGCATAAATAGTAAATGGCTCTTAATCTTTATTTGGGAAATGTTACCCCATTTGCTATGATTAGCGTGTGCTGTGGTGGGACCTGCCTGACATTCTTCTTTGCATAGTTATACAGCTCCAAATGTCAAACAACTTCCTCTTCAGTCTGATTTGTGACACAAGAATAAATAAATATGTCAAATGATTTTAAAGAGGGAAGAAATGATACTCGAAAATGACTTGGGTTGAAATCCTTTGCCACAAGGGAAGATTTTAGGAATCATTTCAGAAAGACCAAAGGTGCTGAGTAAAATAGGAAGAGAAAGAAAGACACCCAAAGTATTTTGGATCACAGATGGACTCCTTTTATGATGTAGCAGGAGAATAGAGCCTAGGAGCTCCATAACTTTAACCTTGCCTGACTCCTTTAAATATCTGAAAAGTTGAGATCTTCCAGAATCAACCAGAAAGGAGGAGTCTCCAACCTCTTGAGAGAGTCCATTGGGGGTCAGAGGGAGTCTGTGATTGTTCTATGTGGGTTGGTCTTTGTTAAAGGGCTTGCCATGGGTTCCCTCTATAGGCGGTGCATCAGGATCATTTCAGTGTAGGTAACCGAATACAGAACTGTTTATTTCAGTAAGCAGGGTAACAGGACTCAAGGGCTGAAAAATGTGTATTCATAACTGATCTATGATCTCCATTTCCCCCTTCATCAGGTTAACCTCTTCGAATTCTAGTACCACAGCTCCTTGTGTTACTTATGGTGTTGTGTTTAAGATTTCTTGGATTCAAGTCCTAACTTCTCCACAGAGTGATCCTCCCAGGACCTGTCTCCCCTCCACCCCCAGAGAATTGGGATGATTAGAACAGAACCAGGGCTTATCAAAATTCAGGGAGTTCATTCTTGTAAAGCCCCAAGAGTCTGTCCCATGGTGGGTAAATACTCCAGGGATGCTGGCTGTGGATTCTGTCATATGACCTCTGCTTATCTACTACTATTTTGAAGGAACAGACATGTCTACTCACCGGTTAATCATCCCCATTTCCTACTGATAGTTATTTGTATAACCAGCACCACCCGTGCTATTGTTCTCTCACTAGCAAGAAGGATGATTTGTTAAACAATGGAGCTATTTGTGTTTTGCGAATAGCTTGGCAACAACCACCGTCCCTTTCACCTGTACATTTCTTGTTGTGGGACATGATTATTCTTGTGTGGTTAATGTCATGCCAAGAGCCTGTTAAAAGCTAGAATGTAAGCTCCACGAGGGCAGGAACCAAATGGGTCTGCTCTACCACTGTGTCTCCCGTCCCTAGGACAGGGCCTCGCGCACGGTAGACACTCAGTAAACACTTACTCAATGAACAGGCACATGAAGGAAGGGAAGAACTTTGTCACAACCATTCTTCTGTGCGTAGAGCGTGAGTTTCCTCAGAGAGGAAGGAGATTCACTGTGTCTGTTACAACTGATCTGAATCTGTCAGTCACAGGAGGGAGAGGTCTTTCCCTCAGACCTAGAACGAGCTCCCGGTGACTGGAGCCCTGGTAGGCAACAGAACCAGCGCACCCTTCTGCTCACTGAGGAGAACACGTGATGGGGTAAGAAAGCACCCCGGTGTGGACGCAGGTGGGGCTGAGAGGGAAGTGGGCCAGGCAAGGAGCCAGGAAATATTTCTCAGCTCTTTGGGACTAAAACTCAAGTGGTTATTGAAGGGTCCAAGACTTCTGTTTTGGAGACTTGCCTGTTTTAAGGCTGTTTGTTGTTTTTCTGGAATTATTTCTTTCTTGCTCCTCCTCAGCTTCACTCGGCCAGTACTAGGAACAGTCCTCGTGGAGGAGGGCGGTCAGTGGTCCCTCTCTTTCTGCCCTGTCTAATGTCTATAAGACACCACTATTGTCCTCATCTCAAATGCTGGTGAGAACCAACCTTTGGGGCCTATGTGTGCTGTAATTAAGCCAACCACTCTAGTGGACTCGGTATGTGGAAGGGAGCCAAAACTTCCTCCACCATAAGCACCCCTTCGTTTCTCCAGTTGCATTGTTTTATGACAGTCATGCTAACATTTCTATAAAATGTCAAATGTGTGAATCTCTTGTCTTGGAATGGTTCTCCCTTCAACCCTCCATAGACTACCCCTCTCCCTTCCCTCCTTTTCTTCTCCTTTCCCTTCACTTCCCACTCTTTTTTGGAATGGAGATGGGGTTTTGACTGCAGCTTTGTTATTTATCCCTCTCCACCAGCTCACCCCCCCCCCTCCCCGAATTAGAATAGGCTAAAGAGTTTTCAAGAAGGACTTGCAGTCCCCTAGGCAATTCTCCCACTCAGCCTGGAAGGAACTCAAATGATTCTCAGCTCTGCCTGAGCTCTGATAATGGTATGTTCCTCAGAAGTTGTTTTAGCTGGCCTCATGGGCTTCACACAGATTGTTACTCAGCTGACAACTCAAGGGAACCCCTATGAACCTTTCCAGAACTTTCTTTGTATAGTTCTCTACTCTGAGCACTGTGCACTGCAAATTCCAGCCACCTTGGCCTCCCCTATCTTCAGTCTTTGTTTCTTCACCTTAGTGAGATTCCTTGACTCGGGGCTCCCCTCAACTGTGCTGCAGTCGGACAGAGAGCCTAAGTCAGGGTAGGCTTACCTCACTTATTGCCTTTTCTCAAAGATCACAGTCTTCTGTTACATGTTGTCCAATGTTTGAAATTATATATCTCAAGCAGTTTGGCCATTGTTCTGGTTATGACAGAGGGAAGATAATTATAGTCAGTACTCTTTCATTCCCAAGTAAGAACTCTGGAGATGTAAGGAAATAGATAGGTGTTCTTTCCTTGATCAAATAAAAATGCAATTCTCTTATAAGCTGGGCCTTGATTTTTCTGTTGCCTGGGACCCTTTCCTTAGGTTACCTACTAAGGTTTGAGACGTCATGTTCCACCATGGTCTTGGCCTAGACTGTGTTTATTGTCCTCTAGAAGTATGAAGACAGCTTCTCTCTCTCTCTCTTTTTTAAGAGAACAACAGTGAGTGAGTGGGGGAAAGGGACAGAGGGAGAGGGAGAGAGAGAGAATCCCAAGCAGGCTCCACACTCAGAGCCGAGCCTGACAGGAGGCTCGATCCTACAACCCTGAGATCATGACCTGAGCTGAAACCAAGAGTCAGACGCTTAACCGACTGAGCCACCCAGGCGCCCTGGAAGGCAGCTTCTCATAAGCTGCCCATTCTACCAATCCCCGGTGAGAAATAATCAGACCATCCCGTTTTTACCAGTCCTTCCCATGCTTGCCAGAATTTCAGGAGAAAGAATGTGATGTAAAACTTGTTAGTGACATGTTCTTAGCTTTATTGAAATTCTTTCTTATAAAAGGTCTGATGTATTTTAGGCCAGGCCTAATTTCCTTTAGTCCCTGAAATCCAGGTCCATGGTTATTTCCATGTCCTCCTAAGTAAATATGTAAACTAGTAGACTTTTTGATTAAGGTTCAAACACTTATCATTGTGATTTTTATTTGATGTAAAACAAGACTTGTGTTTCCCCAAATGAAAAGACCAAGTAAGAAAGTTATGTGGGTCTTCATCAATGGGATAACTGGATTTTTTGCCAGAACTGACTTGGAATTTGTTTCGTACAATGTGACATCTTTCCACCTTCGGTATTTTCTTTTTTTAATGTAAACTTTGCAATGCTCTGAGCTATGTAGTAAAGAGTGCTATGTTTATATATGCATAATATACTGGTTCTGGAAAAAGATGCATGAGTACATGCGTGTAATGTAAACATAGCAATTGATCAGGAGAGTCTCTGATCATTAGGACGTTAATGGATAATAAGCATATTGTAAGCAAAAAACCACCAATAGCACATATTGGTTTAGTTGTCAGCCAGGAACTCTGCTGGTCCTATACCTGGATGGTCCCAGGTGTCACTTCCCCAGCCAAGCTGATGCTCACCCCATGTGACAGGTATTTGTGTATCCAAGGCCTGACTCAGTCTATGACTCCCCAAGGGAGGTGAGTCTGTGCTCACTTACTACCATGCAGCTTCCCTAGTCCTAGAACACGACGTATATGGCCTGGTTTGACCTCCTCCTCGTGTCAAAAGCAGAATATGATCTCCCTGTCACTAGGAGAGGGGTGCAGACCAAGGACTGGCAGAGCCCCATGGTTCCTTCTTCTGCCAGACATTATAGGGAATCCTCATTTCCCTACAGGATCCATCAGGACACATGTTCTGATCACAGGAGCACACCCAAAGAGTCCTGGAAAGTTCAATATCATCATCTCCAAACAGCTCCAAGACACAAGTAACTTGGCCTTAACCCTGACTGCCAGATGACTGAGTGTTGGTCTCAGCTTAACCCAGACAGCCCCCATGTCACCCTTCAAATCGGCTTTCCTCCTAGGTGGGTGGTTGGCCTGGAAGCCAGTCCGTGTCTGATCTTATACCCTGTAGGTTTGGAGTATGGAACCCTATAGTCCCACATGCCTTGCACCCGAGCTCCCTGCTCAAGCCTAGTAAAGACACGCTAGGATTCAGGTAGAAACAATGGTTACTGTCATTCTCAGTGCCAGGTGAACAGGTCAGCTGAGTGCTACCTAAAGGTAAGGTCGTACCCCAGCTAACAAGCCTTGGGGGAATGCTGCAAAGTGGATAAATGAATTTAGCACCCAAGATACTATGTAGTACATAGGGTAGTCACTCTATGGATGTCAGTTTCACTGCCCTTCTCCAAAGCCAGGCTGTCTCTTGCAGGGGCTGTGCATTTCCCTCTCACTCCTACAGGGGGCCCATTCTCTATGTCACTTCCCTGGACTAAGGAATGGTGTACGGAGGCAGAGTAAAGAGGGAAGAACGAAATCATTTGGTATAGTCTCTTGCTGGGAAGGAAAATGTCAAAACTCTTGGCCTAACTAAGGGAATTCTCTGAAGAGTAAATGACCCGTCAGGCCTCCCTCCCAACTCCACCCGCTGCATTTCTCTCCAGCAGACTCTCAGCATTTAACCGACAGACCGAAGGCGAGCATGGGTATCAAGTCCTGATGCATGGTGCTTGGAAGGCTGGCCAAAATGATGATCCAGTAGATCCCAGAGTTGTACTTTGGAGCTGATGCCCAAGAGGAGAATGACGACAGGCCACCATGGTCCTGGGACAGGGATATGTGGGCCGGGGGATGCCGGGCTGGGCAGGGCAGAGGCGATGCCCGCACCCCAGGAATGCAGGAAGGAGGCTCGGCAGCAGGGCCCCGGACCCTGGAGCATGCCCACTTTCAGTGTCTGTTGCACGTCACCCCAGCATCCTCAGCGTGCCCGCAGTTTGTCACCCCCCATTTGGAGAAGCTGCAGCGGAAGATGGAATCTTCTGTACCCTTGCAGGCGACATCATCCATCCAAATCCTCCCTGTGCCTGTGGGGACAAGTCAACACGGTTCCTTAGCAGACATGCAGGAGAGCAGGACAGAAGACAAACAGAGCGTTGCCATGTCAGTTCTTGACCAGGCTGTCCTGGACTCTGCTGGCAATTCTCAAATCTAGTGGTTCCCGCCTGCCCCCTCCACCGCCCACCAAGCCCAAATGCTCATTTTCTAGGCTCAGGTTCTTGAGGCCAGGATAACAATAACTGTGGTGACGGCAGTATATATTGGTATCTCCTACACGTCAGACGTCTCACGTGTGTGATCTTCCTCCATCCTCATCATGGGGCTGTGAGATAGACATTACTACACCCATTTTATAGATGGAGGGCTGAGGCTCAGGACGCAATCAGTGCAAGGTTGCTCAGCTCTTAAGTGGCAGGGTGTGAACTCAGGATCAAGTTGGCACAAGCCCATGCTTTATATGCGACACCTCATGGCTTTTGAGATATAATCTCTGGCAGCCTTTGTTGCTGAGTACTCAAGCATGGGCTGATCTGAGGGACAATGTCCGATAGACCCTGGATGGGACAGATCCAGTGCCCCATAACCAAGTAGGTCAGTGCCAACATTACCTCTGATCTTTTGAAATTTAAAGCAGATGGTTCCATCCTACGAGCCCAAAATAGTGGTGCTAGAATGGCAGGGGACCCCCGAATTTAACATTATGGCCAAACACATATTTAATGACAGGCAGAAGCATCCCTAATCAGAAGTAATTAGATCAGTTCCCAAAGTATAAGGTCCCTAAGACAATCTATTGGAGTTTCTCCTGCAGCTAGTCCTGTTTACCCATATCTTAAGGGGACACGCCTGCTGGTCTGATAACTCGCTTTCATTGGCTTTCCCAGGAATGGAAAGAAAATTGGGAGATGGAAACTTGGCATTGAAGTTCTTCAATGAATGTCAGAGGACTAGGGCAGCTGGGTGAGGCTCCAGGAGGTAATAGAGAGGGCCTGTCTGGGGTCAGAGGGGCCAGTGGAGAGGGGAGTGGGCCACACCACAAGTCACCTGGAGCCCCCACTGATCAACTGGCAGGACTATCACTCATGGTTCTGCAATGTTCTCTGTGCTCACGGCCATGCCAGGCCCCAGATGATGGGAGCCCATTTGGGAGCCCTCTGGAAATGTGACTGAGCTTTAGGACACCCACAGAAGCAGTGGCTTAGAGCCTGGTTACTCCAAGTGTGGTCCTGGACCAGCAGCATCAGCATTACCCAGAGCTTATTAGAAATGCAGAACTTCGGGTCCCACCTAGGACTACTGACCCAGAATCTACATTTTAACCAAGAGATTATGTGCTGCAGTTTGAGAAGCACCAATGGAGCAGAAGAAGTAGGGATTTACAATAAGTAGGACAGGCCTTGATTCAACTCCCAGCCCCATCCGGGGGACCATTTCAGTTTTAAAACTGGGAGGGGATTCCTAGGATGTGAGAATTTTGGTACTAAAACCAGGTGCCTTCTGGATAAACCAGGATTGTTGGTTATTCCAGGACCCTAGCTTGTTAGGTCTATGAGCTGGCCCCAAAAAGCATGGGGTTAAAGGTCATAAACTAGCTGTGTCAACCTGGCAAGTCAGATGAGGCAATAAATTGTTCCTGATTTTTAAAGGACTTCAAAATCTACTAAAACCCTATAAAAAAGGTAGCTCAGGGATTGGCACCACGCCCTGACCCTAGCCCTGTCTCCTCCTCGTCCCATCTCTCAGCGTCCAGACCACTCCTTCAAGAGGAATTGTCGGGACAACTCTAAAAACCTTCAAACCGCCACTCACTCTTGAACCGCATGGGAGAATTCTCTTTACAAAGAGCGTCCAGGAAACATTGAACCCTTTCTGCTGCCCACAAAGTCTACCGCATGAGCTATGTGGTCTAGACGTATTTTCGTTACACAGGGATTTTCAGCCTCTGTTGTCATGGGATGGCCGAGCAGTGAACGTGGGGACAGAGCTGGGAGGAGGAGAGGCCTCCTTCCGCTGTCTTGGCCTTTGCTTCTTCACAAGAGCCTCTTCCCTGGCCCGGAGACCCTGTGCATCTTACACAATAAGCCCTTTGAGGCCGAGCAATAATTTGCAGATTAAATGTCTCCTGGAAAACACATCAGTTTACAAATTACCCAGGAAAAGCCTGCAGGCCCAAGAGCTCTGTGGGATTAGTCACACCCAAAACAAATAAAGAAGCCAATAAAGGAAACTGACAAATACAGAACAGGCCCAAGGTAACCAGCTCAAATGCATATATAGGCTCACGAAACTCCAAACTCTGGTGGGTGTTTTTGCCAGGAAGTTCTGGCTATTTTGCAGTCATGTAAGAGCTAATAAAATAAGAATTGGGTCATTAAATCAGCAGCGCTGGATAGCTACAGTCTTAGAGCATCATGGGGCATCGCTGGGCGGCCAGTTAACCTGTGAACCAGCCCCACTGCTCGCCATGTCAGAGAGCCTGGAAATCCCACTCTATGCACCAATCATCACTTTAGCTTTAGAACTGACATCTGAGGACTCAAAGTGAGGCCCCAAAACCAGGAGTGTCGGCATGACCCAGGAGCTCGTTAGAAATACGGAAGCCTGCGTCCGCCCAGACTTGAATCAGAATTTGCATTTTGAAGAAGATCTCCATGATTCTTATGCACATTCAGGTCTGAGGAGCCCTTCTCTCGATGAGGTCTGTACTTCCGCACAGCTATCTCTGCAAGCTCCCTAACAAAGCCCTGGGACAACGCAGGGTAGGGTGCTCTGCTCCCCACTGTTTAGATCCGAAAAAGGAAGCAATAGGGTGACATTTTATCTTGAGGGGGCAAAATGGGGACCAGAGGCCAGGTCTTCTGACACTCAGACACCAGGGGCTGCTTGAAGGTCATATTGTTGGGAATGAGTAAGTGGAGATTTTATTTTATCCTCCTCATTCATTCATTCGTTCATTCATTCATTAACATATATTTGAGGGCCTATTCCATGCTCAGCGCTATCCTGGGTGTTTGGACTACATCAACGAACAAAAAAATGATGGAACAACAAGAAAAACCTCTGCCTCATGGAGCTAACGTTTGAGCTTCTACATGTTTATTTGGAGTAATATTAATAGAAGGAATAAGTTACACTGAATCCTCCAGGCTCCCCTCAGAGCCTCACACAGAGGTAATCAGGACAGCTTATCAAACAGATATTTAAGAGATGGGAAAACTCAGAAAGATTAAGTGACTTGCCCCATAACGACTAAGGGCAAGAGACTATGTCCCAGGCCTCTGACGTGCAGGCAGTCCGGGACTTGCGCCTTACAGGGACACAGTGCACAGCATGAACACCAGGCCAGGGGTGGCAAACCGTGGGCCAGGTCAGCCCACTGTGCTTTTGTAAATAAAATTTTATTGGAACACAGCCCCACTGGTTGACTATGTTTTGTCTATGGTTGCTTTCGTGCTACACGAGCAGAGTTGAGTAGTGAGAGAAACCATTGGCCCACAAAGCCTAAAATATTTACTACCTGGCCCTTTCATGTTTGCTGACACGTGCACAAAGCCATCTCCCCATATTTGGATCTTATCGTAGAGGAGAAAGGCAAAAACTGGTCTTAATAATATGATTAGAAGTAAACACTCCCAATTCCATCCCTCGCACTCTCACCTACAAATCTATCTGCATTTGTACCCATCCTCACCTCCTTTTGTCTGTCTGTCTCCTAGAAAGATCTTCCCTGCAGATCCAAGGCTGCCTCCCAGCTGGGCTCCTTCCCCCCCTCTTCCTAGACCTCCTTCCACCCATCACCAGCCATCTGCTCCAACTGCATTTCCTCCCTCTCCAACAGCTCTTGGACCCATTTAAAATTGAAAAACACCTTTAAGGGGCACCTGGCTGGCTCAGTCATTAAGCGTCTGCCTTCGGCTCAGGTCATGATCCCAGGGTCCTGGGATGGAGCCCCACATCCCGGCTCCCTGCTCGGCAAGAAGCCTGCTTCTCCCTCTCCCATTCCCCCTTGTGTTCCTGCTCTCGCTATCTCTCTCTCTGTCAAATAAATAAATTCTTCTAAAAAAAATTAAAAAAAGAAAAACACCTTTAAGTCTCTCCCATTTGGCGATTTCTTTGCCTTTTTTCCCCCAGAGAAATGGATACTTTGATGATTGAGCCCTGTCCAGGGAAACTTTTATGGTGCCAGACCCCTAAGAGAACTACCAGGAATTGGAAGTTTCTTGTATTCTACTAGGGAGGACTCAGGTTAGCGAGCACAGAAGTTCCTTCCTTCTTGCCTTCCTCCCCTGTCCCCCCCCACCCCCCTTCCTCCCTCCCTCTCACATTTAGCCGGTACCTATGAAGTCCTAGGCACAGCCCTGGGTTTTGGAGCTGGGAAGGTAAAGCCCTCAAGATGTTCACACTCGCATCAGAGCTCAGGAGAACGTGAGAGGTGCCATGTTAGAGACACGATGCCAGGGGAGCTGGGAATGGGGTGGGGATGGAAGTCACCAGCAAAGCTCCCCTCAGGAGCTGATGATTGAGCTGACTTTAAAAGCTGACTAGGAATTAGCTAGATGAAGAAGGAGGGGAAGGCGTTCCAGACCGAACGTGGGAAGATACGGAAACGTGAAATAGCCATGGGAGCTCAGAGAACACAAGTGTCCGCATGTGGCTGGAGGGTGAGAGAGAGGTGGGAGGCAGAGTAGGAGGGATCTCGTTTCAGAAAGAACTCTGGCAGCCATGAGGAGGGAGGTGACAGGAGCCAGGCTGGAGGTGAGGAAGAAGCTCACGGAGGGTCACAGCCACCCCTGCACCCACGTTCACTGGCACCCGACCTCCACCCAACGTAGAGCAGAGGCGTGAGCACACCAGGGCCTGCACTGTGCTTACTGCTTGACACACGTGATCTCATTTAGCAAATGCCACCATCCTTCAAAAGTGGGAGGGCTCAAGCTAGAGGAGGTGATAAAATCTGCTGTGCCAGGCCACCAGCTGGAAGTGGCAGATTTGAGATTCTAACTTGGGTTGGACCCACAGCCTGAGCTCCTAACCACCGCTCTACCCTGCTTAGGCTCCTAGGGCAAGAGCAGTGAGGACAAAGAGGAAGGGACAGAATCAAGGGACACCAGAGAGTAGACACTGGTGAAATCTGTGGGACCCAGGGACTGGCCAGATGAAGGGATGGGGAGAGGGAGAGAGCGGGATGGGGGACGGGCCGGCAGTCCTGACGGGCAGGGCAGGAAGCACATCCAGAGGGCACAGAGAGAGGCCAAGCCATGGAGGGAGGGGCCAGGGCTTGGGAGACTGAGCCTGGGAACCGGCAGACTGGGATCAGGAGTTGGGGCCCTAGTGGGGAAGAGGGCTGTGGTCAGAGGGGTGTCCCCATCTGAGGCACGCCCTACCGCTGCCCCGAGAGGCCGCATCCCCTCCCCCCCCGCCCCCATAGCCACCACAGCATTCCCCCCCCGCCCCGCCCCCATAGCCACCACGGCATCACCCCCCACCCCCGCTCCGCCCCCATAGCCACCACAGCATAAGAATCAGTAAACACGCCTGCCTTTCCCTCTACACCGAAGCTGTTGAGGCTGGAGGCAAGGGTTACTCAACCGCGTGTCCCAGCACCGAGCCTAGTGCCCAGCGATGGGAGGTGCCTAGAAGCTGCTGAGGAAGCAGGCAGAGCAGCCTGGCTTCGGAACAAGGGCTCAGAAGAGCCTCGGCTGGGCCAGCCCCTTCTCTTACCTGCTGTGAGCCCCTTCATCACACCTGGCCGGCCTACCTGTCGAGGTCTCGAATATCACGTAAGATACTAGATGGGGACAGAGACGGGGAAATGACAGTGCAGATGTGATATGTACGGGGAAGGGAGTCCGGTTTTGCACTGACTGGTTTAAAGTGATGATTTCAGGGGCACCTGGGTGGCTCAGTCGGGTGAGCAGCCGACACTTGGTTTCGGCTCAGGTCCTGATCTCAGGGCTGTGCGATCGAGCCCTGCGTCGGGCTCCTTGCTCAGAGGGGAATCTGCTTGAGATTTTTTTCTCTCTCTCTCTCTCTCTCCCTCTGCCCCTCCCCCCCAATAAATAAACAAATCTTTGAAAAAAAGAAGTGGCGATTTCAGAACTTCCCCACTTGTCACATGCTACAAAAATCAAGGCGGAATGAAAGAGGCCATGGAGTCTCAGTTTGGGACTAACACTGCCCGTGACATTCAAACAACTTGTTTCGGCTTCTCTAAAGGAGTTTCTGATATTTTTCGTCCCCACAGGTTTTACTTCCACTCCCTAGGAAGGAGTCCTCCCTGAAGGCAAGAATGGAAAAGCAAGGACTGTTCATACAGTCCCTGTTCCTCATGCAGACAGAAATGGCGTTTTTCCTTGAAGAAAACAGGCTGAAATCCGGCCCGAAGCTTTAGGTGGGAGGAAAGCGCTCTCTCCGGGTGGGCTGCCCTCGGAGGGGCTGTACTCTCTGAACTCCCCCCGCACCCTGGCCTTGGCCTTCGCTGGAAAGGTCAGGACGGGCGGGGCCAGGACGGACTGGGGAGGGGGCAGGACGGGTGGGCAGGACGGGAGGGCGGGGCCAGGATGGGCGGGCGGGGCCAGGACGGGCGGGGGGCGGCCAGGACGGGCGGGGGTGGGGCCAGGACGGGCGGGCGGGGTCAGGACGGGCGGGCGGGGCCAGGCAGCTGCTCTCTGCCGGTGGTCAAAACAGATTTCACCAGTCACCTTCAGCCCCTGGGATCGTCTCCTCCTGCTCAGCTGACTGTAACAAAGTACCATTGACTGAGTGGCTTGCAAACAACAGACCTTTATGTCTCACAGCTCTGGAGGCTGGGAGTCCGAGATCAGGGTGCCAGCATGGCTGGGCTCTGAGGAGGGCTCTCTTCTGGGTGGGAGACTGCATCCTTCTCTGTGTATCCTCAGGGAAAGAGGACGAGGGAACTCTCCGGGGTCCCTTTTATAAGAGCGCGGGTCCCATCATGTCATGACCTGATCGCCTCCCAGAGATTCCCCCTCCTCATCGCGTCATGTTGGGGGTTAGGATTGCAATATATGAATTCGGGGGAGACACAGTCTATAACAGTGCCTGGGGGTCTAAGGGCTGAGATTCTGAATCAGAGTTGCCCCAGCCCCTGGTGGAGATGAGGCGAAGGGTGACTGAGCAGTGGAGGGTGCCACAGCCAGCCTGGATGTGAAGTGGCTCCGTTTCTCTCTCTGGAGCGGATGCGCCCGCCCCCCCCCCCCCCCCCCCCCCCACGCCCTGAGTCCCTTTAGCCTTCCAGCCCCGTGGTTCTGGCAGCCAGGGTGTCGGGCAGGACAGCGACCATGCCTGGCTCCACTCCATGACACAAGGAGCGCTCACAGCTGGGCTGTCTCTTCCTGTGCAGGTCACAAGGGGGACCTGGCAACTGAGTGTGAGTGGATCGGTCCAAATCCCTCCCCACACCTGTCAGGACTTGGGTCCTGTGACAGGAGCATTCCAAATCCCAGGGGACTCAAGCTGGAAGGCACATCACAGAGTCTGCAAGCCCTTTTAAGTTACAGACGGGGACGCCAAGACCCACAGGGAAGAAGCAACAAGATCACACAGCCACGGGTCAGCACACTCTCCTAGGGGTGTGGGGAGTCCTGCGTGGTGCATGTGGGACTGTTGTTGTAGTTGTGAGTCAACGCAGGTGTCTTCAAGTTCAAGGTCTGATGGAGGAAAAAGCATGTGTGACCGTGAATTTTGTATTTGAGTGTGAAAGTGTGTGTGGTGCCGTGAATGTTTAGCACCTGTCCGTAGGTGTGTAACAAGTGATCCCATTTTGTGTGTCGCTTGGGTGGTGGTCACAGCAAGCATGGCACGGTATAGAGAGTGCTCTGTGCTGAATTGTGTTCCCTCAAATTACTATGTTGAAGTCCTAAGCCCTGGCACCTCGAAATGTCACTATTTGGAGACAGGCCCCTTAAAAGAGGTAATTAAGGTAAAATGAGGCCATCGGGGAGGGCCCTAATCCAAGATGACTGTGTCCTTATAAGAAGAGATTAGGACACACAGAGGGAAGACCTTGTAAAGACATACGGAGAAGACAGCCATGCACGAGCCAAGGACAGAGGCCTCGGGAGAAACGAAACCCGCTGACACCTTGATTGTGGACCCTCCAGCCTCCAGAACTGTGAGAAAACAAAATTCTGTTGCTTCAGCTCCGCACGTCTGTGCTATTTGTTACAGCGGCCGAGCAGACTAATGCAGAGCGCTAGCCTGAGGGACAGACACAGTACCATGGATGGGGCCTGGAGCTGGGCATCTGCCCAGAGAAGGTCTGCACCCCTCCCCCATAGCGCCTTGTGCCATCTGCAGGAAGGGAGGCGCACTTGAGCATGTTGAAAGGAAAGCAACCAAAATGGTGAAGGCTTTCAAAATCCTGTCACATGAGGACAAGATGGAGTTACTGGAGATAATCACCTGAAGAAGAAAAGCCTCAGAGAGGGTCAGGGACAGCCTGCAGAATGGATGAGAGCCTGGTCTCCTAAGCCACCTGCCATTTGCTAGCTGTGTGGCCGGGGGCAGGTCATTCAACCTCTCTTTGCCTCGGTTTCCTCATTTGGAAAGTGGCGATGATAGCTGTACCTACTTCCTAGTGTTGTAAGGGTTAAATGAGTGACTATCTGTAACATGTTAGGACCGAACCTGGCATACAATGGGCGCTACATAAGCATTTGGCCCTCTCTGTGCTCCATCACCAAACTGCAACAGAGCTAAGTGGGAGGGAGACGCAGGGCTGAGAACCAGAGCCCACAGGGGAATCCGACAGGAGACCAGAAATAAAAGGAGGTCAATCCAAGGAAAGGAAGAATGTTCTAATAACCAGAACTGTGTGAAGACATGCCAGCTTGCGTGGGGGGCAGCAAGCCTCCCGTTGCAGGAAGCGTGGGGGGCAGAGGTCAGCTGACCCTTGGCGGGACTCATGCTCTGGGGAGGAGACCCGACGAGCATTCCTGGACCCTCTCCCCCAGAGGGCTTACCTTGCCCAAACCGTGCTGTCCGGTACACCTCCTCCACGCCGCGGAAGCCCAGCATGCGGCACACCACGTCGCCGTCCTTCTTGTCCCAGCCGTCGTCACACACGGTGCCCCAGCGCCGCTCGTGGTACACCTCCACGCGACCTTCGTGCGGCCCAGAGCCGTTCACCAGCCGGATCATCACGGCGTCCACGCCACCTGCTGGGAGCAGCCCGGGGCACCGCTGAGCTCTGGGCACGCCCGCACCCCCACCCCTCGCGGGGGACCTGCCCCCTACCCCACCCCCGCATGGGGCAGAGGGGACCCAGACCATGACCTGCAGAAACCCTGGGGTCTCACCCCTGCCCTTGATCAGTCTGCTTCTCTCTACCTTTTTTTTTCTTTTAATAAACTTCATTTTGGGGGGCACCTGAGTGGCTCAGTCGGTTAAGTGTCCAACTCTTGGTTTCGGCTCAGGTCATGATCTCAGGGGTGGTGAGATGGAGCCCTGCATGGGGCTATGTGATCAGCGCGGAGTCTGCTTGAGATTCTTTCCCTCTCCCCTTCCCTCCCCTTCTGCCCCTCTCCCTGCTCTGGCTGGTGTGCAAGCTCTCTCTCAAATAAATAAATAAATACACAAACAAACAAATAAATAAATAACAGCTTAAAAAAAAGATAGACTTCATTTTTTCAGAACCGTTTTAAGTTCACAGAAAAATTTCCCGTAGCCCCTTTGCCCCTACACAAGCCCAGCCTCCCCCACTGTTAAGAGCCCACAGCGGAATGAACCTACACTGACACGTCATTATCACCGAGTCCACCGTTTACCTTAGGATTCCTTCTTGGTGTACATTCAGTGGGTTTGGACAAATGTCTAATGACATGTATCCACCATTATAGTATCCTACAGAGTAGTTTTATTGCCCTAAAAATCCTCTGTGCTCTTCCTGCTCCTCCCTCCCCACTTCCCAGCCCCTGCTGACCACTGATCTTTTCATTGTCTCCACAGTCCTGCCTTTCCCAGAATGTCATACAGTTAGAATCATACAGTATGCAGCCTTTCCAGATTGGCTTCTTTCACCTAGTAATATGCATTTAAGGTTCCTCCATGTCTTTTGTGGCCTGATAGCTCATTTCTTTAGAGCACTGAAGAATATTCCATTGTCCAGATGTGCCCCACTTTATTTATCCATTCACCTCCTGCAGGACATGTGCCTCCAAGTTTTGGCAATTATGCATAAAGGTGCTATAAACCCTCCTGTGCAGGTTTTTGTGTGGACATCAGTTTTTAACTCATTTGGGTAAATCCCAAAGGAGTGTGATTGCGGGATTTTTCTCCACCTTTTGGGACCTGGTGACCAGCAGTCATGCCTGCCAGGGAGGAGGGGGAACGGAGAAAACCAAGGGAGGATCCAGACTCTCCTAGCAGGTGGCCTTGCTGTGCAACACAGTAGCTGGGGAGGTCCCCATGAAATGTCTCAGCCCTGAGTTCCAGCATTCGTGCCTACTTTCCCACTGGGCTGTGAGCATGAAAGTGTGAAGCCAGACAGGCCTGGGTGTGAATTCTGTCTCTCCCACTCACCGTAAGTGGGAGACAGTAGCACATTAAATCTAAGATGCCACTTTTTGTAAGGCACATCACTATCATATGTGCTACTAAGAAGGAAAAAGTTCTGCCAGTGATAGTGGCAAATTATGTCAATTGCGAGATGCTTCCAGATTTCAGAGATGTGAAGTTGTGTGTCACAGAATCAGTGAGATGTGGCAATCCATGAAGAGCTTAGAACAGTACCTGGCACATAGAAAACTCTTCTTTCTACCTGGATGATCTTATGAAAGACTCACAGCTTCTCTAAGGGGATGTCCCCAACTGTGACATGGGGGTAACATGTAGGGCTATTGTGCAGACCAAATGAAATCATGTGGGGGCGCCTGGGTGGCTCAGTCGGTTGAGCAGCGGACTCTTGATTTTGGCTCAGGTCGTGATCTCAGGGTCATGGGATTGAGCCCCACCTAGGGCTCTGTGCTCAGCACAAAGTTTGCTTGTCCCTCTCCCTCTGCTCCTCCTCCCGCTCATGCTCTATTTTTTTTTAAGTTTTATTTTATTTAAATTCAATTAATTAACACAGAGTGTATTATGAGCTCCAGAGGTAGAGTTCACTGATTCATCAGTTGCATATAACACCCAGTGCTCATTACATCACGTGCCTTCCTTAATGCCCATCACCCAGTTACCCCATCCCCCCACCCACCTCCCCTCTCTCTCTCTTAAAATAAATACATAAATAAAATCTTTAGGGTGCCTGGGTGGCTCAGTCATTAAGCGACTGCCTTCAGCTCAGGTCATGATCCTGGAATCCCAGGATCAAGTCCCGCATCGGGCTCCCTGCTCGGCAGGGAGTCTGCTTCTCCCTCTGACCCTCCCCTCTCTCATGCTCTCTCTCTCTCTCTCTCTCAAATAAATAAATAAAATCTTTTTAAAAAATCTTTAAAAAATGAAATCATGTGTATAAGGCTCCGAGCATGGTGCCTGGCACACTGTAGACCCTCAGCAAATCCTAGGCTGCTCCTCCTTCTCTCATGGCTGAAACTCTATCACATTCATCTATAAACTCTATTTAGCACAGAGCCCGGTTCTAGGAAATGAACAGTAAATGTGCTGTGCAGATGAATGAAGATTCATTCCTTTGCAGTACAAAGCACTGCCTTATTTCTCCAAGGGGATGTTTTGGTGACTCAAAGAACACTGCAGCAGCTGAAACAACCCTTAAGATCATCTCAAAGCCAGGGTCTGGCTGGGAAGTCAGTGTCGGGCCATACACACTGTTAGCGTCAGGGGAGGAGTGGGAGCTCGGGTCCCCTCATGTGTCCTCTAAGGTCCTTTCACCACCCAGAAGTGGGGTAGCGATCTTCATCCCTCAGAGACCAGAACTTCCTCACTTGACAAGATATTGGAGTGGTCGTTGGGTCTTAAATCTGGTCACACATCAAAATCATTAGGAATGCCTGTAAAATGCAGATTCCTGGGCCCACTTGGACCTACTGGATCAGAGTCTTGGTGGTGGGAGTCAGGGATCTGTAATTTTTACAAGTGCTCCCCATGATTTCAAGGTACTACGTGTATGTGGACAGGCATTTGGAAGTGATGGGAGTAGATGATCTGTAAGGTTTTTTCCAGCCCCAGTGTTCAGTGATTCCAAGGCCAGGGAAGAGGGGGAAGAGGTCAAAGTTGTCTCTTTTTGTTTTTCTTTTTGCAGCCAGAAACCACCTGGGGCATGTAGGGTGGTGGTGAAATCACTGTACTGTGACGTGGTGACACGTGCATGACATGATGCAGAAAAGACCCTTATGTGAATTGCCAGAGAAAATAGCAAATCCGATCAAGCTCCGTGCCCAGTAAGTACTGCACTCTCAGACCGTATTTTTCTTCTTTTTTTTGCCAAGTGGGCTAGGGGATTCCCCCCTTCCAATGACTGTGACCTTCACAGGGCCCTGGAGGGGATGGTAGGATTGATAAACCCCACATCTGTACCACATGAGAAAGGAGAGGAGTTAGAATTGGCCACATGTCCGTTATGTGCTGCCTGGGCTGGGGAAACCCCAGAATATTCTGCACTGGGGAACCAAAGAAGTCACCAGAAAACCACTCAAGGCGCTGAAAGATCACAGATGGATGACTCTGAAAGGCTTCTTGAAATGTTGAATGGCATTTTCTACACATCCTTCATCCCTGACCATTCTTCCCATACGGATTTGCTGCAAACACAAGCTCATACCAGGCTGTCAAGGCTGAGGATGAGCAAGAGAACACAGGAATCCTGAAGAAGGAAAACATGGAGAGAAGCTAGAAGGCAGAGACCAGGTCTGAGACAGAGAAACTCCCCAGGGAGCAGTAATGACAAGCTAACCTGGAGCCAGCAGCAGCAAACGAGGCCTGGCCCCTGGCTGGGGGCTTGCCCTGGGTGCATTGGCCGAAGCTGAGATGTCAGCCCTGATTTCTCACAGAGCTGCCTCGCCTCTGTCAGCAGCCTGTCACGGTGGCCATGGGCCACACCAGGCCAGCCTCCAACAGAAGCCTCAGTGTGGGGTAGTAAGTAGAAGAGAGAAGTGACAGGAGAATGTTGTGGGTCCCAGAGCAGGCCAGGCAGAGTTCAGGGTGTCAGGTCAAAATAATAGGAAGAGGCTGGCTGCGACCCAGGAAGCCAAAGCTGACGTTCCGAGATTCCCCCATATCCTCCCTGCTCAGGCCAGCCTGAACTCATGTCATTCATGTCTTAGTTTAGCAAAATAAGTGACTGGCCATCTGTTAAAGGCCTGGTCCTGTTCTAGGAGCTATGGATATATCCATGAACAAAGTCTCTGCCCTCAGGGACTGGTATTTTAATGGAGAGACTAGCAGTAAAGCTAGGGGGAAAAAAGTAACCATGGCCAGGTAGTGATGAACGCATAGACAGGAACAGAAGCACAGAAAGGGGACAGAGAGGGGTGCCTGGGTGGCTCAGTCATTAAGCGTCTGCCTTCGGCTCAGGTCATGATCCCAGGGTCCTGGGATTGAGTCCCGCATCGGGCTTCCTGCTCCACGGGAAGCCTGCTCCTCCCTCTCCCACTTCCCCTGCTTGTGTTCCCTCTCTCGCTGTGTCTCTCTCTGTCAAATAAATAAATAAAATCTTAAAAAAAAAAAAAAGAAAGGGGACACAGAATGAAAGGAGGTGCCATCTTAGGTGAGGAGACAAGGAAGGAAATGGAGAGCGAGGGGATGTGCCATCCTAGGTGAGGAGATAAGAAAGTGAATGAAGAGTGAGGGAAGGTGCCATCTTGGACAGGGACACCAGGAAGGGAATGGAGAATGAGGGGATGTGCCTTCTTGGAGAGAGACAGGGAAGGGAGCGAAGAGTGAGGGAAGTTGCTATCTTAGAGAGAGAGAGACAAGGAAGGGAATGGAGAGTGAGGGAAGGTGCCATCTTGGAGAAAGAGAGAGAGACAAGGAAGGGAATAGAAAGTGAAGGGAGGAACCATCCTGGATGGGAGGGAAGAAGGAAGTTCTTGAGTAGAGACCTGAATGAGCCAGAGGTGAATATGAACTCCCCCATCTCTATAAAACCCCTCTCTGTGCTCCTAAGTTTTTCTTGTCCTTTAAATCTCAGCTTACATGTCCCATCTCCCTAAAACCCTCCCCACATCCCCCACACCTGGCCAGGGCCTCTTCTTTGGATGTATTTATCCCTTCATCTAAAAACTGCCTATCTGTCTTCTTAGGACACCGAGAGCATTCCGAGGACAGATCACGTGGCCTGATACAGTGCTTGTACATCAAGATGCCCAGGCTGTGCAAAATGAAGGCATGTGTGAATGAACGAACTCAGATAATACAGACCCAGGTGGGCAGGTCCTGTCTATTGGACATAGCTCCTCAGAGCCTAGGGCTTTCTTATGAACCTGGAGAATTAGCCATCAGGGCATCCCACAGCTCCAGCACCGCCTTTATGACATCAGGGCCCATTCTACTCACTCATTCACTGATGGCTTCTTCTAGTGGGATAGTCCTGGGTTCTGGACCCCAGGGCTAGGCTATTGGTACAATGACCATACATTCCAAATGAGAAAATAGGGTTGTGGTCTGTCATATGATATGGTGAGTACTGGAAGAAATCTGGAAAATGTCATCTGGATGCTGAAATATTGGAATTCCCAGGAGGCTTCGATGTATATGGAAGTGGCAAAAGAATATTTGGAAACAGGACAATTTCAAAAAATTGGACACATATGGTAACCATAATTACGAGACTCGCAGCATCAATTTCAAGGATGTCTCCCTGGTTCATGTCCCACGATCCCCATAAGCCAAGCAAAGTTGTGGCCCTCAGGACTACCCCGGCCCCCAGACCCTAGGTTGGCTCCTTGAGCACTGGAACCTGTTCCTTGTAACTTGTTCCCAGATCCTCCCGATTTAGGGTTTCTCCTCACAGTGGAGGCTAAACACAGTCACACCTGCTCACGGGATGCTGCATGCCCCAGAAGAATTAAAATGATTCTGAAATCCTCATGGCCTCCCCTAGACTCATCGGAACCTGACACATTCTGTCCTAGGTCTATCTTACAGAACCTGCCACTCAGGCTGGGTTTTGCATCCTTTTCTTTCCCGTAATAAAAGCTCAACTCTGCGGACCATTCCCTCGGGAAAACCATAGGCTGAGATTTGATCTGATTATGATGCAAACTGCCCCACGGCAGGGCCTCGGCCAGGCCCAGGAGCTGTTCCGTGCACAGTCTGTCTGGCCTCCTGAGGAGCGGCAGGGGAGGTCCCAGGCAGGCATTTGCCACAGGCCTGAGCAATGATGTTGCTTCCTGCAACGCATGTGGATAATCACCAAATGACTGCAACAGTGCCCCCCCCACCCCCAGCCTGGGAGGGATGTCACGACTCGGTAAAAGGTTGGGGTTTCTGTGGGCAGAGGGTTTGAACTCTGCTTTTTCCCAGCAGTTGCTGCCCCAGGGCAAAGCTTTCCCACCAAGCCGCCAGCCGCCACTCGGAAATGCTCTCACCCCACAGATGTGTCACCCCCACATAACCCGAAGTGGTGCCTGAGAGGTGGTTTCAGCCTAGTTTTTGACTGCCCCACCCCCACCCCCCAGGACGCTTCTTGCAAGTCCGGGGAGCATCTCCCTCAGACACCTGCCGAGAGTGGTCCCTCAGAGTGTGTGGGGCCACTTGAGGTCAAGGAGATACCTCTCTGCACATGACAGGCAAGGAGAATGGCAGGCAGAGATTTTGGACTGCACAAAACTCAGGCACGCCCAGGGCAACAGAAAGAGGACTGGCCCGGTTGGAGGGCAAAGGGCAAGAGTGCTCATGGGGACCTCAGGCTTTTGTAATTGCATGTAACTTCCCTTAATAACTGCTTTTGCATGTCTGACAGGCCCCTTGACCTCTTTTCTTTTTTTTAAAGATTTTATTTATTTATTTGAGACAGAGAGAGCATGAGCAGGGGGAGGGCCAGACGGAGAGGGAGAAGCCGATTCCCCACTGAGCAGGGAGCCTGACATGGGGCTCCATCCCAGGACCGAGGGATCAAGACCTGAGCTGAAGGCAGACGCTTAGCCGACTGAGCCACCCAGGCGCCATGCCCCCACCATTTACCTCTTTCTTTGCATCCCACCTCAGTGGGGCCTGGAAAATCCTTCCTGAGCAAAATGAAAATCAGCAACCCTGTTGAAAAGCCTGCCCCTCACCAAGCCCTATGTGGATATCTGATTTTGATTCATAAAGGGAACCCTCTGAGTCAAGAGAATATCAAACTCATTCTCTTGTTCTGGGGTCTCCACCCTGCAGACTGGACTCTACCTAGCTTGCAAGTGGAGAGGGCAGTACTGACCACAAGGCTGGCCCCCACCCAGCTCTTCGCACAAGGAGCACTCTCTGGAAGGTCCGAGGTTAAGGGAAATACCAAGGAACTATTCCTCATCAAAAACCTGGAGGACAACCTGGAGAGTTTTCTGACTTGAATCCCTGGCCCAGTAAATCTTGGGCAGAGCTTCTCCTAGTATTCCCCCATAGCAGTGACATCCAGATGTTTATAGGATCAGGCCTCTGTGTCTTTTGGCCCTGCAGCCCAGATTTGGGATCAGAGGTGCTCCCCTTTTATACAGAGAAGCAGACAGAGAAGAGTCCTTTCAAAAAAGCTCATATTGGAAGTGGCCACTTCTTTGTCTGGCTGTGTAGCCCTAGGGGAGGAAGCTGATAAATGAGAACGGGGGCAGAAGACCAGCCCTCTCCAACTGGGCAGCCTCCTTGCCCTCTCCCAGATCAAAAGGATCAAGCATTTCTCCAACAAATCTTCCAGAGCATCAGTGGTTCTAATCTCTGCTTGGAGGTTTCTGCCTAGCTGCAGCGCCAGACCATAGACCCCACCTCCTCATTCCCTGACCAGCTCTTCGGACCCTGCCCATTACCCAGGCCACTGTCGGGACCGACCATGAGGCCCTCATCCAGCCTCCTGCGGGAGGACCCCAGACCCACTCCAGTCCTGGCCTGGGCCCTCAGTAAAGGGGGGGAGGCGAGGCACAGACGGGGTCAGACGTCACTTGTACATTTTCTGGGGTTATCTCTAGTAATGACTTCCTCAAGCCTTGTAGGGGGCTACAGACATCACCATTACTTACTGCATAGAGCTGCTTCTAGTCACACTGTCTCACATGATGGAGAAGCCTAGAATTTGCCAGCTGCCAGGGACTTGGAGATCACATAGTGAAAACTGTTCATGTGACACTTGAGGATACAGAGGCTCGGAGAGGTGATAGATCTTGCCCACGGTCATCCCACAGTTAGGAGTAAGTAGAAAAGCTGGGACCTGACCTTGAGACTTAACCCTTGAGCCAATTCTCCATCTATACCTTTCTTGCTTCATTTTTCATAAGATCCCCCCCGTCTTTATGAGCTCTCTGGGCAGGGTCCACTGATTCTGCTTCGCGACTTTGATGCAAGATGCCTTTTGATGGAGCAGTCACATTAAAAATAATTACTTTAACCCTTGAACTGTAATGCTTCTACCCCCAATTTGTAGAAACAGTTTGGCTTCTCCTAAGTCTTATGGGAGGACCAAGAATGCAGGGATGCCCTTGTGAAGCACGTCTATTGCCAAGTTTGTATTTGAAAATGAACGTGTCTCTGTTTCCGGGCAGGGGAAAGATAAACCAGCTTTAGCTTTTGAGAGCAGGGCTAATATTTATGGAAGCCCAGGGTGATTCTACCTTCTGTGCACAGATTTGGGGTGCTGAAGATGCATTATCTTTATTAATTCTTTATACATATCTTCATCAATGTATGTATTTCTTTTTTTTTTTAAAGATTTTATTTATTTATTTGATAGAGACACAGCGAGAGAGGGAACACAAGCAGGAGGAGTGGGAGAGGGAGAAGCAGGATTCCCGCTGAGCAGGGAGCCCGATGCGGGTCTCGATCCCAGGACCCTGGGATCATGACCTGAGCTGAAGGCAGACGCTTAACGACTGAACCACCCAGGCACCCCTGTATGTATTTCTCTTTTTAATGATTCATTTACTTATCCATCCAGATGCACTTCTGGAATCCTACCACGTTCCAGAACTGTACTGGGGGCTAAGGATGAGTAAGTGTCGTCTTTGCCCTCAGAGCTGTCTAATGAACTGACGGCATACAATGGATAAGAACACAGAATGTCAGAGCTGGCAGAGACCTCCCCTGAGTCCAAACTCTCATCTACAGGTGAGGGAACTGATGTTCTGAGATAGGAAGGAACCAGCAGTCACTGGGACACCAGAGCCCTTTCTTTCTAGACCACTGCTCCTTCCAACGTGGGCTACTTTCAGTGCTGCCTAAGCCCCATAACACAGAGTTAAGCTGGTCTGAGGTTAAACCAGTTGGGGCCAAGATGGCGGCAGGCTGGTGCTCCCCAGACTGGGGCACTGCTTGAGAGAGTTCAAGCAAAGCTCACGATCCCTGAGAGTTACAGAAAAATATCCCATGTTCCCTTGGGCAGAAAAATAGTGTTTTGTTTGTTCATGATCCCTCGATACTTAATATCGTGCCTAGTTGGCTGAAGATGCTGATTCAGTGTTGGATGGGATGGAAGGCAGATGGGTGGATGGATGCATGACTTTGCTAGCGGGTATGATTGGACCCTCCAGCTGAATGCCTCATGTTTCCTGTATCTCTCTGGATCTTTCCTGTATCTCAGGTTCCAGTCTTAACCTTCAGTGCCTGACTGTTCAGAATGGGCACGGTACCTATCCACTGATCCCACCAGCTCAGGCAGGAATGGTGTTACCCCAGGATAGAGGCCATGCACTCCCCGTGCACACAGTGACTGGGGGCCCTGACCCTTGGTTGCATCTACTTGGGCTGTCTTTCTGTAATTCATTCTAGACTCCCTATTGTTGCTTGATCTCTAAACAAGTATTGGCCCTGTTCTGGGGACAGAGAGGTATATAACCATGCTTCTCCTTGGGGCACAAAAATGCTATGAGGCGATTCCGGGCCATCCCCGCCAAGCGCCACAAGAAGAGATCCAAGGCAGGAGGTGGGCATGGTGAGGAGCAGGGGGGGACTGGTGGGGGCTGGCCAAGCCATAGTGCCAGTGTTCTTAAGTCTAGAGGCACTAAGATATTTTTCTTCATTTCTTCACCTGTCATACTCACTTCCCAGGGTTGTTGAGAGGATCAGTGACAAAGATTCTCTGCTTGACCAAACCCTAGGCAGGCTCCTGAGCCCTTTCAAGGAGGCCTCAACTTTGACCCATAAAGTCTTGAATAAAACAGAACATCATTTCTAACAGCTCAAGGCCACATCCCTGGAATGACCCTAGCCTCCCTTCATGTGCCTGCCTGAGAAAACTCAAGGCTGCCAAAAGAATTTACTATTTGTTCCAGCCAACACCTGAAGATAGGGCCCTGTCTCCCAGCCTCTGTGGGTGGGAGGGAGCCTAACTTGGATAAGAACCAGTTAGAAAACCCAGATGGGTTTCCTAGGGACCAACCCTCCCTTCCTGCTTTTTGTCATTTTTCACTTTTCTGACTCTACTGAATCTCCACTCACTGCCCTCCCACTTCTCTCATTCTCCCTTTAAAGCACCCAGTCACCTCTATACCAATGGAAGTTGAATTCGGTTCACACAGGCCTCTTTTCCCTATTGCAAGAGTATGTTACTAATTTAAGATCCGTCCCGACCACTTTAACTAGCATCCAGCTTTGTTTATCTCTGACATCAGATGTGCTAAGACTGGCATTAGACAAGGTCAACGTGTATGCCATGCTCCCAGCCTGTCAGCACTTCCTTACACATGGGTAATGCCATGAATGATTGGTCTGGCTCAAGAACTCGAACCACTTTGATGATGATTAGCAGGACCACCCAGATTCCCTTAGGAATGTGAGTTGGGGGAATATGGAGATAAATGAGCAGAAGCAGCCTCAAAAAGAGGCAGGGACAGTGAAATTAATAAGCCACGTTGGAGATTAGACACTAGATGGAAGCCCGACTGCTGTGGCCCCCAGAACTGCCTTGGCTTCTGGATGACCTTTGCATCCTAGGCTCTGCAAGCTTGTTTGTATTATGACTCCTGATCTTCCAAAGTCTTCCCCGGTGTCCTCACTATATGCCCCCATTACCTGAAGTGACCCAATGAGTCTCTGTTCCTTGCTACCAAAAATGCCCAAAGAGAGTACCTGGGAATGCTGTCAATCTAAGGCCTGGCTAGCTACTTGCTCTTGGGTGCTGGGTGGATTTGGGAATTAGGATGGAGGAAAACACAGTGATGATAATGCCCGTGGGGAGGCAATGGGGGAAAGTAGAAAGAGCCTTGTTCTGGACTCAGGAACGAGTCGAATTCTGGCTCCACTATCGGCCAGATTCAACCTTTCTACACCTACCTTCTTCTTAAAGTGGGTATAATGGTGGTGGTTGGGAGCAATAGCACATGTCAAGGACTTGGTACATCATGGGCACCCATCACTGTGAGCTCCCCCCACCCTGGCTTTGTCCAGCACTTCGTCCAGCAACTCGTGGGTCAACTCTGAGAGGTCTTCATGGGTTGCTGAGGATGGCTGGTAGACAGTGGCCTGAGCAGGGATCATATCCTTGCAAAGCAATCCTGCTGTGTGGGAAGTGGGGGCCGAGGGGGGGGCTCACCCCTCCAATTGGATTAATCTCCTGACTTCCTCTGCTCTCCCCAGAGCACAGTTCCTGGCTTCTTAGTATATTAAGGGAGAGGGACAGGGGCGTCAGCAGCAGACTGGCTCCTGCTGTCAGCAACTTTCTGCTCACTAATGGGAGCTGAATGTGACTCTTTAAGCAAAGCAGCTCCAGAATGGTCCAGGAATGTAGCGCTCTGGCTGAGGCCACTCTGGGGCTCCTAGCACAGACCTTACCAATCTAATATGTGGGGTTTCTCTTCTCGAAATAAATGTTTCTTTGCTCTCTTTGCCTTGTAAATATATACGTAGGAAAGGCAAGGTCCCAGACCAAGAAGGCTGGGTCTAGCCCAGATTCCCCCGGCTCTGAATCCCTGAACCCCAGGACTGGAAGGAGCCCTGGATATCAGTCTTGAACCCCCTATCCCACTTTAAACACAGTAAACCAGGCCTGAGAGCTGCTCATCCTGCCTCCTGAGGGAACCCATTCCGGGAGGTTACAAGCCAGCATCTGGTTTCATTTACAGGGTGCTGGCATCCCTGGAGGGCTCCAATAGTTTTCATCCAATTATTCCCTACCTTGTTTTACTCTATATGCTTCGGGTTTTGCAGTTACTGGGAAGCGAGAGGCAGAATATCTTCCTCCTCCAGCATCTCGTGGGAGCACAACCAAGGGAGTGGCTTCATCACTGGGTCCCTCAGCGGGCCTGAGGGGACAGCTTAATGGCCAGTGGCTGCCATCTCATAACTGGTTTCCAGGGCTGGGCTAGCCTTAGAACTGTCTACTGCCCCTGGAGCTTGTCCGCCTGTGACTCAGAACTGCCCCAAAGCCAAGTACAGCCAAGCCATGCTCCGGACACCATCCAGGAGATTTCAAGTCAAGGGTGGGCACTGAAGGGAACTAATGTATACTCAGGTCCTACTACACACCAGACACTGTGCAAAGTGATTCATACGTGCATTCTCTCCTTGATTCTTCACGACAGATCCATGAGTTTAGTTATTATGGATCTCACTTAATGGAGGAGAAAATGGGCCCAGAGAAGTCAAGCAATTTGCCTAGGGTCACACAGCAGCTACCAGGTAGAGCCAGGGAGAAGAGCAAAGGCCTTTCATTTTCAAACCGCAGAGCAGACTATCAGGCTGAATACTTCAGACAAATACTTAATAACGGCTGGCTTCATACAAAAAGTGCCTTTCACCTACTGCCCAACAGTCCCACGGGGTCTGCAGGAATTATTGTCTTTAAGAGTAAGGGAAGGAACCTTGGTCTTAAGGTGGTTCTCAGGCCTAGGCTGCTGGGAGGAATCAAAGTCTAGCCCTGCAGGGGGCACAACTTTCAGCAGTTTGTGGGTGATGTCAATGCACCTCGGGGTGGAGACGCACTGCATGAAGGGACCGATCGGGGATCAAGCCCCGGTTACACAACTTACCAGTTGTCGGACCTTGTAAGACACATTGGTATCACCTCCTCCGGGAGGGTTTTCCTGATCTGTCGCCCCAACATGCACTCCCCACATATGAGCAATATTATACCGTCATTCCCTCTTTCAGGTCTGTGTGTACTCATCAGGGCAAGCTCCGTGAAAGTGAAAGCCATTCAGCACCCTTGTGGTCCCCATCTGTGGGAAACGTGGTCGGTCCTCACTTGCAGGCACTCTGGCGCATCGCAGGGCTTAACCCATTGTACCGAGTGAGTGATCAGATGTATGAATGGGGTTCACAGCCTTCTGCTGGGCTCCAGAAAAGAACGGATCCCTCAATATCCCAGACCCTGCTTGGCTGTGCATCAGAAGGGCCCCCGAGCCCAGGGCACTTTGCTTCTAAAGACTAGGAGAGGAGGGAAACCCAGCCTAAGCCCGAAACCTCACAGCTCCCTTCGGTTTGTTTATCCTGCCTTCCAGGCCAAAGCAAAACAAGTTAAAAGAAAGGAGGTTGTGTAGAATAGAAATAAACACATGGGGCTGGGAAAACAGGCTCTGATTTTCTGCAGCTGCAGAGTAGAGCCCCGGGGATAATTTGGACCAGCTGCCCATTAAGGAAGTTGAACTTTTCATTCTCTTGTGAAGAAAGAACTCCCCGTGGCCCCTGCTAGCCCGCAGCACGGGGGCTCTGCACCCCACCTCCCCAAGGTGGAGGACGCTGGGCTCCAGCCTTCTCTAGACATGACACTTCTCTCTTCCCTGACATCTGTGGGAAATGTGGTCCCTATGGGAAGGACAGAAGCCACCCCACAAGCAAACTAAGGAATTTCTGGTCAGGCTCTGCTGGAGGGCATCGCTTTTAAAATGCGGTCTGGCCTGTGGGTGTGTTTTATAAAATGTTACTTCCCAATGGGAATCTGCTCTTAACTTAATATGGTGCATTGCTCCTCTTCAAAGCCCTTCTGTTCTCCTGGTTTCATTTTGATCTTTGTAGCCTTCCTCTCGAGTGGGTGGTGCTTATTATACCCATTTTACAGGTGGGGAAGCTGAGAGTCAGGGAAGGAAGGGTTACATGATCAAGTGGCCACACTAGGGTCCGTCTCCAGCCCCAGGGGCCACTGCACTGGGTCCCTGATTGAGGCTCACATGGGGTGCTTGGGCCTTTGCTGGGTAGAAAGAGCAGCACAAATACCTCCCAAGTTAGCACTGAACTTATCACGCTGGATTTTTTTTTTTTTTTTAACTGTTTTTAATGTTGGTCTCCCCAGCTCCGTTGCCTCTTCTTTTGGAAACTGGGAGTTAGTCTTATCTGATTTTGTTTCTCCAGTGCCTTACTCGTGGCTGCCCAGCTCCTCGTAGAGGCTCAATATGATGTGTCTGATCAAATAATATATGCTTTCCCTGCCCAGCCCTCAGCCAGGAGCTCCCCCCCATTGCAGTGGGAAGATGTTGCTAATGCCCAGAGCTGGATTTGTGGGAATTTACTGGGCAGCCCAGTGGAGAGGTGGAGTCCTTTGCCTTGCTTTTGCTCTTGGGCTGCTCAAAGGGCAGTGAAGGGTCAGTGAGTGGCAACAGGCCTTTAGAAAGAGAAACAAATGCAGTTGAGCCAGGAGAAAGTCAAAGCACTGAACTCTCATTTTATCACGCCTGTAACTGTAGGAGGCTCTGAAGTTTATATGGCATCCCTCTAAAATCTTTGTGGACCTGCCACCTTTACCTCCCAGTCCCCTGTTCAGGACAGGTGGCCTTTGTTAAGAAGGCACTCTCCCCCTCTGCCCTCACCCACACTGTCCCCACCCTGCCCTGTCTCCTCTCTCAGTTCCATTCTCCTTCAAGTTCAAGGTCTGAGAGTCCTTGGCTGGGATGCTTCCCAGCCCCCTATTATAACTTCTTGAAGGCGTACACTACTTTCTAGATCTATGATCTTGGGCAAGTAATTTCACTTCTCAACAGAGTTTCCCCATCTGTTAAATGGGATAACGACACACGCCTTAGAGAGTTATTCGGAAATACGGGTGAGCTCCGTGACTGCGGTGGTCGGTTCTCAAGAAATAGTGTTGAATTCAACCTAAGCCCCAAGGATCGCACTGGGCAGGGGGACGGGGGACTGAGGCACTGCGGCAAGGGACTGGCCCAGCATTTGAGTCAGTGAGGAAACAAGCCGTGAGCCCCCCCCACCAACCCACCACAGCATCCACAAGACCTCCCAGGATGTCCCCAGACTTGGCCTCCCGCTTTCATCTTCTCTTTCTCCCATCAGAACTCTACAACAGCGTACTTTAGGAGACAGGCAGAAGTCCAGCACTCGGGGAAGTCGGTCCCTCTCGATAACTGGTTCCAAGGACACCCCAAGGGTGTTTGCCATTGTCCAAGGACAGGACAGGAAGCGGAGCCATGCATTTAATGCAGTGGTGGCTACAGCTGATCCAGTTATGTCACAAAGCCCCGGCGGGGACCTCCTGGGTTCAATCTGCAGGGCTTCAGCATGCTTTACCTCCAACATCAGAGCACAGAGTGCGGAGTGGTGGGGCTTAAGAACAATTCCTAAGTTTGTTTGAGTTGCTTTCTCAATAAACAGTTTAACCACGCCTGGTTTTAATGTATGTCTCAACTGAAAACTTTCTTCATATGAAACCCACATCAGAGACCAGAACTTCAATTCTTCTGTGGTTCCAAAGTGTTATTTTTATAGAAAATTCCCTGTTCACCTTCAGCCCAAGGTTTGTGTTACTAAAAGAGTTTTCTTCAGGGGCGCCAGGGTGGCTCAGTCGGCTAAGCGTCTGCCTTCAGCTCAGGTCATGATCCCAGGGTCCCGGGATCGAGCCCTGCATAGGGCTCCTCGCTCAGCCGCGAGTCTGCTTCTCCCTCTCCCTCTGCCCACCCCGCATGCTCTCTCTAGCTCTTTCAAATAAATAAAATCTTTAAAAAAAAAAAAAATTTTTTTCTTCAGGGCCAATCCAAGAAACCACCATGTGTTTGCCAGGAATTGGGAATACCAGTCCTTGTGGGGGCTGCTTCTAGACTCCTCTTGGAAGGATGAGGACAGCAGCGTTAGCTAAATGTGGGTTAGGAGAGAAACGAAGGTGCTGCATGTGACACACTCCTTTGCTCGCTCACTGTGAAACGGGTAGGTGCTTAGGGAACAAACTGGTGACCTCCGCCCGCAGTATGGAAGAGCCCTGCATGCCGCCAGTTAAAAGAAGCAGACCTTCCCAAGTTTCACTTACATACTCCACCCCGAATTCTTAACATTTGCTCCGAACACGGGCTTGCTTCTGTTCCAGCTAGCCCTTGGCACGGGCCCTCGGTTGGCTCCCACTTTCACTTAGCATGTATGCAGAATTGGGGTACAGTTGACCCTTGAACAACATGGGTTTGAATCTCATGGGTTCGCTTATACACAGATTTTTTTCCCACTAAATACAGTACCATTCCATGTATGTGTTTATTCTCTTCCTTATGATTTTCTTAATAACATTTTCTTTTCTCTAACTTACTTTATTGTAAGAATAGAGCCTACAGCGGTCCTGCTAATGACCTCTTAGCACCCGTCTGCCCCCTGGAGAGCCCCCATCCCCCACGGGGGCTCTGTTCCTCCTCACCTAAGCAGGTTTTCCTCACCAGGCCCACACTGCATGCAGCTCTTACTCTCTTCCCTTTTAGAAGATACCAATAACTTCCACACCTAGCACAGGCAGCTGTCCTTGACTCTCAGGAGCTGCCCCCCCCACGCCCCCTCCCTCACTCCCTGGCTTCTTAAAGGAGCCAGGTCTTTTGTTTTTTCCAGGCCCTCTTGAATCTGTTTTCAGCCATCACACCAAGGGCAGCATGGATTAATCAGAGCTGAACTGTTTTCTGCACATAGCGATTTAAAGCTCTCTTGGAAGGGGTCACTAGGAAGCTTTCAGGAAAAATCAGTAGATTTGTTTTTGGAAGGCTTAAGATAAACTCTTGGCAAACCAGAACGTCTGGTAGGCCAGATCCCATCCTCTGCATAGAACAGGAGGTAAAAAAAAAAAAAAAAAAAAAAAAAAAGATTGCAGCAGGGGAGGCTGAGGGCCTGGCCTCCACGCCACTTGGCCAGTGGGGTCAGAAGGGGACTTGGGTCTCGGGCTTGCTACTCCGCAGCCTGTGCTTCTCCTCTAGAGCTCACGTCTCATCTTCTTAGGAGGACTTTCTAGAAGGGGAGCAGCTCAGCCAAGAGAAGGAACAAGAGCAGCAGAGAAACGTGGACTTGGAATATGGACCTTTCTAGGGGGAGGGAGAGTCTGCCTACTGGGTGCCTGGCCTTGGTCAGAGCTGAGGGTCACCAGGGATGGCTGAGGCTCTGTTTTCATGACCTTGGTTCATGTACCCTTGCTCCCAGCTCCAGCCTGCTTCTCCCCCGGTCAGTCACCTCCCGCTGTGGCCATGTCACTCCCTGCTTACACCCATCCTGACTTCCCAGTGCCCAGAGGTCAACCCTAACTCCTGACTGCTCACCCCCGCCTATCTCTCTGGCCATATTTTTTTGTTTCTTACAACCCCAAACCTCATCACCCCAAACTATTTGGGTTTATTGGGCAACGCTCTCCTGTTTCATGCATGGTTCGCTTTACCTGGAATACCTTTGCCTTCCACACTCACCTGTTGGACACCATTTTGTCAAAGACACCTCATTAAGTGACTCCCACAAGAGCAGGCAAAATTTGCCTCTGTACATACGTCTACGATAGTCCTCACCACACTCCACTGTGATCGTGTGGTTATGTGTCTTTCTCACCTGCTAGATAGAGAGCTCCTCAAGATGAGGCCAGGCCTGACTCATCTTTGGTCCCCTGGCCGTCCGCCAGTCCTTTATACCAGTTTGCCAAAGAAGAGAATAAAGCAATGCTCTCCTCCCTAAATGTTTTCCTTCCTGCCACATTTCTGTCTTTTCTCTATGACGGGAGCGAGGGAGGCCAATCTGCCTCACCTCTGGTCCCTTCCACGGCCAGCTCCACGCCAGCCCCGGTTTCTGACCCACGGGCTTCTGGCCTTTGCTGTCTCTGCTGTTCCTGCTCAGTTTCCATCCGGTTCCCGCATCCGTCGTCTATCCACGTCCTGGTTGCTCCTTTCTGACTCTCTGGCGCCTCCCACTCTGCTTCAGCCCTGACCGGAACAGCGCGTTTGCACAGGACGACTTTTCTGAGTGAACTCTGTGTCCCTGTGTATTGTCAGTCACTAGACATAAACTTAGGGGAGGAGACACTTGAAAGACACTTGACCATCTCTACACACCCTTTGGGGGTCTCATGTGTCCCGCCCGCGCTATGTGAGGATAAAGAGAAGGAAGGATCGTGTGAACCGAACGAGTGTGTGAGTGCACAAGCCCAGCTGTGTGTGGGTGCTGCTGTGGACATCACCTCGGTCCAGCCCATGGGCTCGGGTGACCCAGGCCCGGGGAACGCGGGAAGTAGGCCAGAGCAGGGCTTTGCTGGCAGATGCAGAATAGACAGCGGCCCATGCTGTCCAAGGCCAGAGAGAATAAAAGGTAGTCCCAGGATGTAGCCAAGGATGGAGAGTGGGCTCGAGGCCAGAGAGGCCTGACTTGTAACCTTGACTCTGCCCCTTTATGAACTCTGATGACCTTGGGCAGCTTCCTTCTTCTCTACCGTTAGCCTCCCCCTCTCTCGAAGGGGACATAGCCATGCCTCCCGAATAGTACTGAGAATTTAGTAAAATAATGTGCACAGAAACTTGACTCCTCACTGTACCAGCTATATGGTTGTTAGGAGTAGTATGTGAGTGGTTAATTTTTCTTAGAAGTGTGGTTTACTTTTAGAGCGTGTTGTTGTTGGGGTATTAAAGTTGTATAAGGAATTACAGATAAGCACACAGTTACGTTAATAAAGAAATATATTTGCATATAAAAGGTCCAGGAGCTCTGTCTCTCCAGGCCTGCAAGAATGCTAACTTCGGGTGCCAAACGGATTCCCTGGGGTACCCCGGTGCAGCTAACTGTAAGTGCAGGGATAGGAGGAAGGGAATTCATGCACTCCGAAGGACTCTGCATTCCTTACTCTAAAACAGAGATAGAAACATTTCAGCAGCTATGGAGTAAACTGTCTAGAAATCACCTCCCCGATAATTTCTTTTGAGCTTACACTACATGATAGGGTGCCCACTGCTCTTCCCCCACTACAAACCTACTTCCTTAAATACTGAAAACACACACAAGGTGTTAAACATTTTTCAAGTTTTCTGAGATGCCATGAAAACTATCAACAAGCACTGACTTAGAATTTACCCCTGGGTCATTCTGCATATTTTTTTCCATGTGAAACCAAATTGAGGAAAAGTTTTTAAACAATCTGAACTTATATCCTGCTTTAAATTCATGCTGTGGGACTTAAACAAAATTGGATCCTTTACCTGCCCCTGAGCTGCAAAAATACTATTTATTTTTCCTGCAAATGGACCATATATGAAGGTAAAACAAATGTCTTTCTGCTTGAGATATGTATATGTAACTTTTTCTTCTCCTGGCCAAACTCCCAAAAGCCAAACATTAACAGAATGACTGATATCAGCCTTGTCTGAAAAGAAAAGAAAAGAAAAGAAAAGAAAAGAAAAGAAAAGAAAAGAAAGAAAAGAAAAGAAAAGAAAAGAAAAGAAAACTTTACATCTTGTCAAGCAGAAATCAGGAGATCTGGATTCTAGACTGTTTGAACCATGACCTGGCCGTGGGACATGGGGATTCTCTCTAGCTCTCTGTTCGTGGTCCCTGTTCAATGAACTGGGGTGGGGGGTGGGGTGGGGGGGTTGCTCAGGAATGGGAGAGGAGTCGGCCTGAAATCCCATTTGGCTCTAGAAATGTATGACTCCAGATCAAAGTATGGGTAAACAATTACAAGATCCTATTCTGAAAAATATTTTAATACTGACTCAAAACACGGGTCCTGAGAAATCCTCTGTAATGCCCTCTTTCAAAGGAAAGCCCCCAATTTCTGATTCTGACCTGAGGGGTGTGTAACTTGGGTTCCTCATCAATCCCTTTATGTAGTAATATCCCCACCTGCTGGAACTTTAGGTTTTTGCTGCTAAAGGTGGGAGGTGTTTGGTAAAGGTTCTCCAAGCTGGGTTACCTGAGGAAGGTTCCTCTTCCACGTTGTTCCTTCGTGGAGGAGGCCAGAGCTCTGGTACTGAGCCCTTTCTTCCTGCCTGTTAGATCTTATGGTGGGGCTGCCCTGGGCTCTGGGAATGACAGAAGCTTCCAGAAATGGGCACTCAGTGCTCATCAGAATTTCCACTTTCCTGAAAGATGATCCTTGGCTTCCTCCTCAGAGCCCCGGTCCCAGGGATCCAGTTAACACCCCTTGGACTGGAGCTCCTTAAAAACGGAACCCAGAGTCTGACCATAGCATGGGTTTGGTGTGGTCAGAGCCAGGCCAGGGGGTGGAAGCCATGGGAAAGCAGGCCCCCACCAGCCCCCCTGCATGGGGCAGCCCCGAATTGCGTCAATGGTTTCCTTAAATCCGTATCTCCAGGTGAGGCCGTCCTTCCCTGGGGAGGGGTTGTCCCGAGCTGACATCAGCCTCTTGTGGTGCAGTCCAGAGACTCCAGGGCCAAGTGGATACGATGCCCTGCCCCCATGCTCCCCACCCATGCCTGTGGGAGCCCCACACCACTGTGGCTCGGCCCCCCACACTGCGCCCTCAGCCCCACAGCCCAATCCCATTGCAGAGCCCAGCCAGCGGGGCCCAGAGAAGCCAGGTAAACAGTAATGAAAGCGTCCTTTTTCGGCAACCACCACCTCTTCCCAGGCTAGCACAGACCTCCCCTCTCCTCTCAAGTTGGCTGAGGAATAGTTGCCAAAGAGTTCCTGACAGGAACCCCCTGGTATGTGGGCAGATCTCCCTCTCAAAGGTCAGCTTTCCACAGTTCCTCCCTCCCTGCCACCCCATCAGGAATTTTTTATTTCACAGAGCTAAATGCCACAGTCCTTCTCAGCTATGTTGGCAGCCTTCCATCAGAAAGCAGTCAACACACAGAGCCGAAGGCAGCACCCCAAAGACAAAGTACAGTGACCAGTCCATTAGATAAGCGTGACTCAGATCTATCACAGATGTCCTAGATCACAGCCAGACTGCCTTCTCTTGTCTTCAAAACTCTCCTTTTGGCTCCTAGTGAAGCCCACCAGGTCTCCTCGTCTAGCCAGGACACTCCCAGTTAAACCCTTGGCTGCCCTAGAAAGGGGCTAAGGACAATGCTAGAAAGACTGTACCACATAAATTGTTTTGTGGATTCTAGCATCTAAGGTAAGGTGGACGTCATGAGTCCAGGGTAAGCATAAGCATATCTTGTCCTCAGGTATGGCCACCACTTTAGAGTGACAAAGTGCTATCACATACATTTTTCCTGTTTGATCCCCCCCTTTCTTTTTAAAGATTTTATTTATTTATTTGGGAGAGGGAGAGCACGAGTGGGGGGTGGGGGGAGTGGGCAGAGGGCGAGGGAGAAGCAGACTCCCTGCTGAGCAGGGAGCCCGACTCGGGGCTCGATCTCAGATCATGACCTGAGCTGAAGGCAGATGCTTAACTGACTAAGCCACCCAGGCGCCCCTCCTGTTTGATCCTGAATCCTACCCTGGGAAAGAGAAGGCCAGAGGAAATAGGAGGCAAGTTCAAGTTTCAGGAGACCTTGGAAAAAGACGCTACTTGGGAGAGAGGTCTCCTTCTTGGTCCTGCATGACTGGGATGGAAGTACTAGAACCAAAGGTCAGCCTTAGGGTCCAGTGTATGAACGTTCAGTGGCATGGGTCCCAGAGTGTCACAGCAGAACCTGGGTGCAGGTGCTCTTTCCCCAGGCCCAGTCCTCCTAGAGAGCCAGGACTGGAGCACAGATGCCCTAGAAGGGGATAATCTGCTCTTGCCTTCACCTGGAACGGCAGCATTTCAGAGCCCAGCAAATACTATATGCTAATATTTTGTTAAACTTGGCTAGGAGACTCATTCTTCTCTGACAATCTCTCCAAGGTTCTACGTGTAGCCCTTGGGGGGGTAGGGGGAAGAAACCCTAGAGAACAGTGTCGTAACTAGATAGGCTGGCTTCTCTTGTCAACATGTTAGGGAGAACACTCATTGGAAAGACTGCCATTTTTAGACCTGGTGCTCTGCCCAGTAATGAGATTCCCTAGCATCACTGCTCAGTCCATGGCAAAGGAGGAAAACCAAAGGGATTCTGCACTTTCCCCATGTAAGCACCAGGGAAGTCAGCTTGTCTGAACTAATGTATCACACAGAATAATAATATTCAACACTCACTGAGTCCTAAAACCACGGTCCAGGCACTGTAATAAGCACTTTATGTGAATTACCTCATTTAATTCTCACAGTGATCCTATGAGGTAAGGATCCCTCTTACCCCATGCTATAGATGAGAAAACTGAGGCGCAGAGATTATTTAACTAGCCTGTAAGGCCGCCAGGAGGGAGCACAGGCAGCCTGCCTCTAGATCATTCCAGACAACTACTGGGCTTATACCACACCCAGAAGGATGGATTGTGTCCCTGGAGTATAGCTGTCTCTTGCTGGGCCAGCAGAGCCTTGAAACAGGGAGGGAGCTGCTCTAACACGGGAGCCCTGGCCCATGGCTCCAGCCTCCCGTCCCTCAAACGTGTGGGGCTGCTCGGATGTCAGTTGCCACAGAATCCAGTGACCCCAGTAGAATGTCCTTACCGGCATCCCCCGCTCGGTCCCCTTTGTCTCCTTTCTCTCCTTTTGGGCCTCGGTCACCTGACACAGAGGAGGAAAACTGGCATTAGAAGTGGAAACGAATCCTGACCGTGGATAAAATATTATCTGCAAGAGATGAATCAACCCAAGACCCAAGACCTGAGAAACTCTCAGCTGGCAGAGCAAGAAAGATAAGAGCTTGAGTCAATTACGCTGCATGTTTTGGTCACCCCAGGAAGGAGGTCAGGGGGTTCCCTCCTAATTAAAGTGTAGAAGAGCAGCATCTACCAGCATGGGCTAGAGTATGTGGTATTCAACAGGAAGAAGATGGGGAAAAGATATTCCTAGTAAGCAGTCAAGGTTTCAGAAGTGCACGGCCAAGTTTGCCCTAATAAGCACAAGAGGAAAAGATGGCGGGAGGGTCTTCAGTGACTTCGGGAGGACAGAGGTTATATGTCAGGCAGATTTACCGGGGGGGGGGGGGGGGGGGGGGGGGGGGGGCGTTGGGGGGAGGCTAGGAAACATGAGGCAGAGCTTCCGGGGAAATTGTAAAATTTCCTTCTCAGGATATGGTGGAAAGAACAGAGCTCTTTTTCCAGCTAGCATCTTGCGCTACAAAGAAGTAGAAGGTCCTGACACCACTCCAGGGGGCAGTAAAATGACCAGGGAATTCTATTCCAAGTACCTGCAAGTCAAAAGCCTATGGCCTATTGTCTGGTGAAAAAAAGCAAGCCAGCGAGTTCCAGGGAAGGATGCCTAATGTGATCCAAGTTTTGAAAAAAAAAAAATACCCCAAGGCAATCATATACATAAATATGAATATGCTTAGAAAAAGATCTGGCAGGATGTTCCCCAAAGTGTTTACAGCAGTTACTCTAAAGACTAACAGCTTAAGGGACTAAGGGGGAGGGGACTCCCTTTTTAGTTTATACCTTACGTACTTCTGTATTGTCAAATTTTTTCAACAAGCATGTGCTGCGTTTGTAGTCTGTTTTAAAATCATTTTTTAAAAAATGTCGATCATAAAAGGGAGGAAAACCTCAGCCTGTTCAATCACTAGCAAGTAGCCTAAAAGTTCCCAGCGATCTAAGACGCAGAGACCCTCCTAGACGGGGTGGGAATGATTAATAGTACTTTTCCTTCGTTTTCATTTTCACAGGTGAGAAGGTTAACACGGGGGAACCAGCACCCGATTTCCTCATCTTGCCCTGCGGTTACGGTAGAAGTCTGCACACTCTTGAAGAGAATGTGGAAAGCCAGGGACTGACTAATAACGTGGATGCCCCTAACAATGAACAAGGTGACTGCCATCAGGAAGAAAACCAGTTCAGCAGGAACACCATTGGCAGTGGAAATCTGAGAACTGAATTAACGTTTCAAATATGGGGGGAGTCAAAAGCATGGGATGGACTGTTGGGAATCTGGGGGTCCGGGGAAGGAGGTGGGTGTCCTGGGTCTGCAGCCCCTTGTTTCTCCCGCGAGCCTGTTCTCCCAGCCTGGCTTCCCCGGCTACACCACTGAGCCGCAACCCCCAGGGACACCGCTTTGCATTTCTGCAGCAGTGGAGAGCTGACAGAAGGTCAACGTGACCCGTGTAATCCTCGTGACAGCCCTGCGAAGAATGGTACATGAGGATTTCTGGGTTTGGGACAGAGAAACTAAGGTCTGACAAGGCGAAGTGCCTTGTCCAAGGTCCCTGAGCTAGCTGGTCGGTGGCAGAGCCAAAAGGCAAACCCCGTCCATCCAGTGTCCGCGCTGGTGCCAGGGGCTAGTGGTGAGCAAGGCTACATGGGAGCTCGGAGATTCGTTATTACCTTTGAACCCGCGCATGCCCATGGGTCCTGTGGCTCCCATCTTCCCATCATCGCCCTTGGGGCCTGGCAGTCCTGGGGTGCCTCTCTCCCCTGGCAGCCCTGGGAAGACAGAGGACAAGTTGTGGAGGCTCAGACTCAGAACTGGAAGGGCCTCTGCAGGTCATCATCTGGCCCAGCAGTCCGCCTCAACCAGGCATCCCCCTGCAGCTTTTCCTTCCTGATTCTTCTCAGTTAACTTAAAGATGCTGCAAAAGCAAGTGTCCAAAAGGTCAGCACAAACCTTCCCCAAAGGCACCTTTTATCCAGTTAGGCTGGACCCCTTCCCGCCCCCCCGAAAGGTCCAATCCTATTGTGAGTAATGGTGGTGGTACCCACTCCATTTGGGAGATGTCCCTTTACCTCCAGCTATGCTGGAGATTTAAATTCAGCAAACTTTTTTTTTTTTTTTTTTTGAGTACTTTCTATGTGTCAGATACTGTTCTGGAGTCTTCTCATAAAGCATCTCATTTTATCCTCACAATAAACTGAGGTATTATTTCACCTATGTTACAAAGGAGGAAACTGAGGCCCAGAGAGGTTAAGTAACCTGCCCAGGGTCACGCAGCAGAGAGGGATCTGAGCCCTGACCTTCCTGAACTGAAAGCCTGTGGTCAGTCAGCTTTGTCTCAAGCTGGATGAAAAGTGCTTACTGGCATTTAGGGTAGGAGGAAGATGAAGCACCTCCCCATCCTCTTTAAGAAAAAAGCCACGGAGATCCCTTCCATGCTGTACATCCAGGGAGGTATAGCTGAGGGGATCCCAGGCTGAGGAGGAGGGAGAAAGTCAGCAAGGCCAGTAAATGGGATGGATGACCTGCTGGCAGATCAGGCCCCAGGGCTCCTGGCCACGAGGCCCCGTGGAGAGCCAGAATCAACAAATGCTTTCACCCAGTGAGAGCCTTGCCCACCATCCACCCCCCCCCCCCCCCCCCCCCCCAGGCCTGACCTAAGCCCACAGTTATCTCTGTAAACCAAAGAACTCTTAATTAACTGATTACTTGTTCTTTCCTGCTTTGGATGTGAGTTGGCTTTCTCTGGTCTTTTTCCGTGACTTGGAAAAACCTGCCTTCCAGTTATTATTTCTTCAGAGCTAACATCAAATGTCTGGAAGAGGACGCGTGGCCCCAGAGGATGGTGGGACCTCAGAGAAGGGCTGATTGGTTTCTTTTTTTCCTGCCTAATGCAAGGTACCTGCTTGGAGTCCAACCGCCTAGTTGCCGCAGAATTCTAAATCTAATATGAGATATGCCCAGAGCTCCCCATCGTACAATTTAATAAGGCAGAAAAAATGCTCTCACAGCTCTGTGAGTATCTAGGCATCCTCGGTTCTGAATTTGGGGAGTTCCCTTGGAGGGGAGCCAGGAGTGGAAGCTGGGCTGTGGGCTCTCCTTCTACTAGCTTCTGCCCTCTCTCCTGTTCGCAACCTCCTCGAGACTTAGGAAGCAGATGGTTTAGAGATATAATTCCTGACATTAACAGACATCTTTCCCCGAATAAACTCCTCCTCTTCTTGCATTGTTTAGAAGGCTTTGCATTCTTCTAGAAAAATGCTGCTCGCAGCAGAGACTCAGAAGTGAACAGACTGGGATGCCAAGTTTGATAAAGTCACAGGACAGGAACTTCTGAGACAATGAGTCGAAGAAGAACGTCCTCTTTCCAGAAGGCCAGAAGCTACCCTCCCCACCAGCCACTGGATCTTCAGAGCTGTCACTAGTCTGTTCATTGATCTGGGCAGAATCAGCAAGGAGGAGGGAGCATCAGGGGTCTGCTGACTCGGGAAACACTGAAGAGGTAAAACATACTTGCAGAACACCCTCCATTCCTTCTGAAGGCCTTGGTCACATGAACCCTGACTCCTGGGGTGGGAAGTGGCTTCAGGGAGCTGTGAGCCTCTCGTGCACCCCTTTCCTTCACATCCTGGTACTTTCTATCGAGAAGTATTTGCTCCATCCTATTGTTATACCTACAACCTATCAGTCTTTTGACAGAACAGGGCATTTGAAAATAGGTTGATTGGGCATTCTCCCAGGGAGCCCCATCACATATCAACGAGAAAGTAGAGGGCCAGGGAAGGATTGGGGGCACCCTCCCCTTCTTGGTATGCGCAGCTTCCTCCCGGGGCTTCCCAATCACCTCGAAGTCCAGGTAATCCAGGGATCCCAGGCTCGCCTTCCTTCCCTTCATCTCCCGGATCACCTTTGGGGCCCGGTGGTCCTGAAAGGGTTACAAATGGCACCAAAGTTAGCAGGTAGCTTTCTGGAACAGGATACCTGCAGAGGCAACAAAAATTCCCTCTTCAAGAGAGGAAGAGTCAGCATTATGCTTTGGGAGCACACAGCCCAGTCTTGTATGGGTGCAGGGGGAATCAAGGAAAGCTTCCTGGAAGAAGTGATATCTAAAGTGAAATCTCAAGGAGGAACAGAAGGTGGCTAAGTAAAGGGAACACTGAATATCTCTGATCCACACCCCCTCCCCACAACAAATGCACACACCGAGGTCCTAATCCTCAATGTGATGGTATTTGGAGGTGGTGCCTTTGGAAGTGATCGGGTTTAGATGAGGTCATGAGGATAGGGCCCCCAATAAGACACACCAGACAGTACTCTTGCTCCTTCCTTCCCTCCCTCGCCATGCTTGGGGCGCTCTTTCTCCCTCTCCCTCTCCCCGCACCATGTGAGGACACAGCAAGAAAGCAGCCACCAGTAAGCCAGGAAGAGGGCTCTCCTCAGACCCCAACCGTGCTGGCACCCTGATCTCAGACTTCCAGCCTCCAGAGCTGTGAGACATAAAGGTCTGCTCCTTATGCTGCCCGGGCCATGGTATTTTGTTACAGCAGCCTGGACTGATTAGACAGAATGAAAGGGAGAGTTCCAGGCAGAGAGGACAATCCCTATAAGAGCTTAAAGAAAGAGATATGTGAGCTACCGTGAGATTAGAAGCTGGGGACACATGATAGGACGAGAAGGGTGAGCAAATGGGGGTCTTGGAGGCCTGGCCCAAGTGTTGGACTTGACCCTGAGGGCTTCCGAAGCGGCAGCGGGGCCTGAGGGAAACAAGAGTGTGATCAGATCTGCACACGAGGAAAATGGCTCAGGCTGCCATGTTGGAAAGTGGCTCAGGATGGGAGGCCATGAGGAGGCTGCACCCCGAGTGGGAGGCGGCAGAACCCTGAATTAGGGAAGTGGTAGCCTGGAGGGATGTGAGTGGCTGTGTGGAGGCAGAACAGACAGACCTTGGCTAAACGTAGGTGAAGGTGGGGGAGAAGACCAGGATCATGTCCAGATTTCTGGCTTGAGCACCTGATGGGAAGAAGCGGGCGTCTAACTGCTCCTGAGTGGGGCTTTCTTCCAGGGCCAGACTCCACTGTGGCAGGGATTCCAGCCTATGTGACTGGATTCAGTCCCCACAACGAGGCTGGGTGTTGAAGTTACTTGTCTGAGGCCACACAGCCGGGTAGTGAGAAAAAGAGTGCAGGTTCCAACTCCGGTCTGTCTGGTCCCATCCCTGCTGCCTCACTTGTCACACAAGATGGCTCCCTGTTCCCAAAACGCAGTTAGACCTTTCCGCCCCCCAGCCTGCTGCCCGCCGGATCAATCTCCTATGTTTTCCCGTCCCTACCCCCACCCCACGTGGCTCATGGCTGCCTCCCGGCCAGAGCTTCTCCGAGCCAGTGTCCTGCTGAGGGTGGGCACAGCCCACCTGAATGGACATACGTGGTCCCATTTGACACTTATCTCTCACCGCCTTGTCCTCCACTCATAGCTGTACATGTTCTTTCTTTCCTAACAAAATTGCCAGCTCCATCCTTGACATCCCTGACCCAGCTGTGAAGATCCAGACGCCAAGCTCCCCACTCCTGCTGTCTTGTGACAGAAAAAGAAGACCCAGGAAAATGCCACAACCATAGTGTAGTGAATTGAAGAGCGTCCCTTCAAAATTCATGTCCACTTGAAACCTCAGAATGTGACCTTATTTGGAAATAGGGTCATTTGCAGATGTTATTTGTTAAGAGGGGATGATGCTAGAGCGGGGTGGGTCCCAACCCAATGCAGGATAAGTCCTAGCCCAATGCAGGGTAGGTCCTAACCCAATGCAAGGTGAGTCCTAACCCAATGCAGGGTGAGTCCTAACCCAATGCAGGGTGGGTCCCAACCCAATGCAGGGTGAGTCCTAACCCCATGCAGGGTGACTCCTAACCCAATGCAGGGTGGGTCCCAACCCAATGCAGGGTGAGTCCTAACCCAATGCAGGGTGGGTCCCAACCCAATGCAGGGTGAGTCCTAACCCAATGCAGGGTGGGTCCTAACCCAATGGCCGGTGTTCTTAGAAGAAGATAAAGCACAGACAGACACACAGGGAGAATGCTATGTGACAAGGGGGGCTGAGTGTCTACAAGCCAAGGATTGCCAAGGATTGTCAGCAACCAACAGAAGTTAGGAAGAGGCCAAGGAGAATTGTGTCCTGGAGCTTACAGAGGGAACATGACCCCGGGGACACCTTGACTTCGGACTTCCAGCCTCCGGCATGGTGAGAGAATCAATTTCTGTTGTTTTAAGCCACCCAGTTTGTGGTCCTTTGTTATGGCAGCCCTAGGAAACCAAAACATGCACACTCACAGCATAGCAGCAATGGATTGCACAAGAAATATTTGGTGAATGAATGAGATCAGAGGGTGTTAATACATACAAAACAACCAGGCAGCCAAGATTGAGATGTACTGATACATTCCAAAAGTTGGCACCGTCCTCAGACCCTAACCCAAGTTGACAGCCGTTTAATGATTCCATGGCACATACACATGGAAAAAGCAATCAGCAACTTAAAAATGCACGTGTAACACACAAATCATTTAAAGGGGACCAGGTTCTGTGGCCATCTTCCTCTCTTCTATGAAGAAAAGCAAAGTAAGCCCAGCCATAGTGATCCTAGTTTTCAGATGACAGCGTTAAGACACACCTCAGATTACACAGCAAAGGAAAGGCATGGTGGAAGGAGCAGATGAGCTTTACACCCCCATTCCAGCAATCTCTCTGTCAGGTCAGAGCGGCAGCAAGGGAAACTGAGGGCTGCCTGGATGTCTGCACTGCACAACTTGTCCCTGGGAAGGATGTCCTTCTCCCTGTGCCCAGTACACTCCCCGCCTTGTCACTGTTCTTTGTCCCTCCCCCACGTGGAACTCAGTGCTTCCAGAACATGAGCAGGTCAAGAAGGCAATGTACTGAACACTCGAATTTGTTCTATTTGCTCTCCTGTGGGCATGACTCAATGTATGGATCTTCCCAGGAGTAATTCTTGCAAAGGGAGGAGGCTGCCCAGGTGGTGGGGCATTAGGGTGGTGGAGATCATTTGGAAGGTAGGCACTGGGTATGGATATGAAGTGTCTTGGGCTCAGGTCCTGGTTCTATAAAATCTAAGTTAAAGTTTTTCCCCAGACATTTGAGGAGTAAGTGGATTACATGACATGCTGGATATAAAGGGGCTTGGTAACCTTTGAGTGGCAAGGCCATCCTGACCATCTGTGCCCCCTCCCCCCACCATAAGCCTTCACCAGAACTATCCCAACATCACCACGTATAGTCATTCTGAGCTGCCCCTGAAATCACCTCACCAAGCTTGGCTGGCTCATTCAGGGAGACGCAGGTCTGGAAACATCCTACATGTGGGTATAGTTTTTAAGACACAGATGAGCGGTTATTATGGGCCTTTACTGGAGATGAACTGGGAGGAAGGTGGAGTGGACAGTACAGGTGTCTGCTGATTTCTAAGCCTTAGTCATACCCTTAGATGGAACTAGACCCTCATACTCAGAAGGACCTAAACTGGGGCCCGTGTGAGTCTCATGGGGCCAGGCTGCCGGGGGCTCCAACGACCAAGTGCTTCTTCAAATCGCTGCTGCCTGTGGGGAATGCACACTTGGGGTCTGACTTTTTATCATTTTCCCAGGAACCTAGGCCAAAAATCTTGAGCTTGCTTTGACTCCTCCCTTTTTTCTGTACCCCATACCCCCCCTTGCTCACCAAGGCTCATCATCGAGGTGATTCCCATGTCATGTCTCTACCTCCTTCCTCATGGCTACCACACTCATCCGGGTCTTGCTCCCAGCCTTTTTAAAGATCTCCTTGTCTGCGGTCTCTCTAAAACCCATTAATCTCATCAGAATCGAGTGAACTCACAGTCTCTGAGGTCCCTTATAGCACAAGGGGTCACAGCCCCTCTATTGGAGACCCCTGAAGATCATTCCCCACCTACCCCTTCTGCAAACTCACAGTCTGATGCTTCTGGACACAAGCTCCCTCTCACCTCAGCAAAAACATTCTCATATGTCCCCAAACATCCGCCAGATCTTTTCCTTTTCAAGAGCCCTGTCCCCCTCAGGCCTGACACTCACCTCCACACACACACCATTCTGATCTCTCAGGGCCCTGGGCAGAGCCCCCAAAATCTGAGAACTGGAAAGCCCCTCAGACATGACTGTGCTCATGGGAACACCCCTGAACCTGGGCAGGCCACCCTGGGCCCACTCCCTGGGCCCCATCACTCATCCTGCACCATGGTCCCCAAGGAGGACAGGCCTGTGCCTCACACACCGTAGAGAGTCTACGAATGACTTCTGGGCATGTAGAAGCTATTACGGTATCAGCGGTCCTAATGGTACACAGCTGAGCTTTTTAAGTTCTTGACTCTTGGCACTGTGACTTGCTCATCTCTTCTGTCACTCGAGCAGGCCAGAGCATGGAGGTGGTCTGGGATGAGGAGGAGCAGGGTCTACTTCTCCTCCACTGGGAAAACGGTTCCAGAGCCCCCTCTACTCTGCTTCTGGTCCGAGGTGCCAGTTTCTCTGTCAGCCCACCCCCTACATGGGGGACGGGGAGGAGGAGGAGGACGGAGGGAACCCTCCAGCCCTATGCCCTGGGTCCAGGGTGTCCTCTCAGAGCCCGCCCACCAGTCCAGGCCCGTCCTCCCCCGCAGCCCCAGTGCAGCTCTGCGCCCCCGGGGGCTGCCCCTGGGCTGCACCAGCTGGAAACATCTCCGGAACAGAACGAAGGGTATGTGACTTGAGCACTGGGTTCTTCTGGGGCCCAGCCAACAGGGAGGGAGAAGCAATCCGTCCACCCTTCCCAGATCCTGGCATGAGCGATGGCGTAGGGGACCTGCCTGTGCTGGAAACAGGACAAGGACAGCTGATGAAAGTGGGCCTGAAGCCAGCAGAACCGTGACCAAAATCATAATATAGACACTGCCCCCTGTACCACGCTAATCCCAGAGTGCCTGACCAAAGTGGAGTCCCTCAGTTAATTGCCCTCCTTCCCCCCTTGACGTCACTGGGGCCCTGGGCTGTCACCTTCCCCTCTACAGTTTTGCACGCTATCCCACTTCCTTCACTGTGTGTTTGGGGCAGGGCCCGTCAGCTGCACTGCTCAGCCTGGGGGACACTCGGCCCAGAGGTCCGGCCCAGCTTTCCTCGGAGCCTCCTGGGCTGAAGGGCGGTGGGCGAGGCTGGTGCCACTGCTCATTTTCAGGGCAGGCTCTCCACTACCTTCCCAGCAGAGAGGCCAATGTGGAAGGTGACAGGACAGTGCCATCTGGCCCAGGGAGCTGCCGCCTAGTCCCTGCTTCCCAGGCCTCGGTGGGGCAGAAACACTCTTTATATCGGGCCCCATCCACAGAGATGCTTGATCCCTCCAAGTCCCTATGCACTAGAGGCCAGAGTTGGAGCCTGGGACCCGAGGTCTCCCTCTATCACGTCAACTCTTTATAAACACTGCTGGGCTCTCCACTGCATGGTGTGTTTTCTTAAAAAAAGCAGCTCACACATAAATCTGCCCTGCTGACTTGTTTTCATTAACTGAGAGATGGATTTTCAAGTGCCAGCTAGGCCACTGGCTTGGGATTTGACTTGGGCAAGTCATTTCTCCTCTCTGGGCCTCAAGTCCTCAATTGTAAAACAAGAGGAGTGGACTAGGTGATTTCAGAGCCTGTTACTACTGTAAGGTTCTGTGATTCTGTAACCATCCATCTAGCAAACAGGCCATCTGAATATGGTGGAGAGTCCTGCCTTCCTGCCTGGCTCACACCTTCCTCCTCCTGGATGCTTCCCCTCTCTGGTTATCCGCCCCTCCTTGTATGCCCCCCTCTCTGGTTATCTCCCCCCTCCTGGATGCCTTCTCTCTCTGATCATCTAAGTTCTCTGCTTCTTTCCAACCACAGACAGATTTCGACAGACATGATTAATACTGAAAATCCAAAGCAGAAAACAGAAAGCACTGTCGTGAGTGTACACAAAAGACAAGCTGGAGACAAAATTCATAGAAAACTGTATAACGAAGTGAGAGAATGAAAACCATTTGGGGTCAAGCCCCAGAATAACATAAATAAGGTCATGTTTGAAAAATACACATAGTTGAGTATTTGTGGATTCTGCACAGCCAAGGGCAAAGAGTGGAAGAGTGCAAGTGTGCGTGTGTATGAGTGTGTGTGTGTTTAAAGACTAAGACAGGAACTGGACAAAGTTAGGGCAGAAAGGCCATTCCAGAGAGGAGTATGGAAATGCATAGAAGCTTAGCTGGTAACACATCCCTTATCCAAAAGCCAGGATAGAGTTTTGTCTCATTGAATGGATATGCCAAAGAGAATCCTCGGGAATCATACCAGTTGGGTCCCTGGAAACTACGAGAGAGGGAGGTGGGAAAGGGAGGTGCCCGATGCAGTGGTGATCCCGGGAGCCAGAGGGACTGAGCAGTGTTCGTCTCCAAAATCTAGCAGCCCATCGAGAATGCAAAGCTCGAGGACTGGAAGGCAGGCCTGGGCAGGACAGAGGTAAAACTTCTGGTTCCAGGGAATGGAGGGTGAATCTTAAGAACCAAAGAAAGACTACTTGGAGGATCCCACTGGCAGAACCTTCACAAATGGATGCCCAGAGCAGCTTCAGTCCAAACCAAGGAGAACACACTTGCAAATTATAGAAGCAGGCAGGCTATGAAATGCTCAGAGAGGCCCAGGAGGAGGTGCCAGCAGGAGGCATGGTGATGTTTCCTGACTGCAAGAGGAAGGAAGTGGGGAGGGGCTCCACCCCCCCACCCCCCCACCCTCCCCCACCCCCCCGCCAAATGGAGTCCAAGGGACCACACTCTTTTCTTCCTTCATTGCTCAGAGCCGGCAAATTTCCACCCTAGGAAGCAGGATGGTCAGTGACAAGAACATGGATTCTGAACCACAAAGACCCACATTCAAACCTTGACTTTGCCACTTGCCAGTTGGGTAAGAAACAGTGGGAAAGTTATCCAAGTTTCTCATCTATAAGATGGGGACAATAATACCCTTTTGCAGGATGTGAGGATTAGTAGTCCTTAATGTCTATTTAGAGAGTTAATGTCAACACAATGTCTGGCTCAGAGTGGGTCATAATTTGGTACCGTTGCTATTATTAGTAATTACCTGACAGACTGCTGTGGGCAGAGGGGGCCAAGGAAGAAAGAAGATAGGAAAAACTAAAATCCCAGGGGTGTGGATCTGGAAGAATAAATTCTACCTCCTGTCCTCCTTTGATTTCTGGGAAGTGAAAGCCTGAGTGTCCCAGGACAAGAAAATCAATGCTCTGACTGTCCAGGTTCAAGATCTAACAGTTGCTTCACCAACATATACAGGGTCCCAGTTCTGTGCACTGCGCTGTCAGGTGCTGGGGGGAGCAGGGGGGATGCTAGAGGGTGGGCCGGGGTGGACTGCAGTGTGGTGAGCACTGGGCAGTGGGTTCAACATCCTGGCCTGATCATTGAATTTTACACTTCAATGGGTGAACACCGCAGCATGTAAATTATACCTTATTAAAACTGTTTGAAAACACAAAGTCCTGGGTCAGATCATTACCAGCTGTGTGGCCGTGTGTAAATCAGGCATTTCCTCTGGGAGCCTCAGTTGTTTTTCTGCAGGAATCCTACCCTGCCCTCAATAACAAAGCCTGCCTTCAACCAACCTCACAGTCGGTCGTAGGGACCCACTTTAAAACAAAATAACGTAGACTGGACTGTGGACTGGAAAAGACTATGCAAATGGAAGGCTCCATCATTCCTACTTTCTGCTCTGATACACGGAGAAGCTCAGAGGAGAGAGGCTTCAGTGAGCTAGAGGGGCTGGCGGGGTTCTCGCGGGAGGTGGGTTTGAGTGAGATCTGAAGGATCAGTGGGATCTGGATGATGATGAGGAAGAGGAAGAAGGAGGCGCTGCGGTAGGAGGAATAGCTGGAGTAAAGCCAGGGCAATGGGAAGGGCGGGCTGTGTCTGTGGGGCAGTGACAAGATGTGTCCCACTGGACCAGATGCTTCCCACGGGGCAGGGGGGTGGACACTGGCTGTTTATGGACCATATATGACCCACAGAATTAGACAAATAAAAATTTCTAGAACATTCCATGTTTCTGGTTTCTGGTGAAAAATGGGAAGACTTTGTCAATGCCAGGCCCATATTCCGGCCTGGCCCAAATGGGGTGGACCTGCCATAGCCCCTACTAGTCCCCTGACACCAAGGTCACTTCACTCATGGACATTGCTCGACTTGTCCCTACAGACTGTTTCATGTATAACCTCTGGTAGATGGGAACAGTCAGAGGAGAAGGCAGGGAAGTCAGGCTGGGGTCAGCTCTGGGATCAGAAAAGCTTGGGTCCAAATCCTGGCTCCATCACCTCCTGGCGTGAGGCTGTGAGCAGCTCCCTGAATTAGTACACTCACCGTTGTTTTAAAAAGACATGGGTGTTATACACAAATAATGAATCATGGAACACTACATCAATAAAAACTAATGACGTACTGTATGGTGACTAACAACATCATAAAAAAAAAGACATTATATGGCGGTAGCTACCCTAGTGGTGAACATAGCATAAGGTATACAGAATTATCTAATCGCTACATCGTACACCTGAAATTAATGTAACATTGTGTGTAACTATACTTCAATAAAAATTTAAAAATAAAAGGCATCATACAGGGCATGCTTCGTACAAGGCACGGAACCTGCCACAGCTGGTGTCCACCGTGGTGTCATTATTGCCTACTGTCAGGCTAAGGAGGATTTATTGAATCAGGCAGAACTTGGGGAGCCCTGGTGCGGTCCTGAGCGGGGTGGGGGGGTGATGTGGGAAAAGTGGGTTTCACTAAAGGTACCTGTGACGGTGATGTGTAGGGCAGACAGTAGCAGGAAGGCATGGGGGGGGGGGACCAGTTAGGCGTGGAAAAGAGAGAAGCTTGCTCTGAAGGCTCTAGAGTCTGCAGGCCTGGGGCAAGAATACCAGCGGAGGCCTACACAGTTTTGCCATTACATTTAAGAGCTATAAATGAGGGCGCCTGGGTGGCTCAGTTGGTTGAGCGACTGCCTTCGGCTCAGGTCATGATCCTGGAGTCCCGGGATCGAGTCCCACATCAGGCTCCCTGCTCATCAGGGAGTCTGCTTCTCCCTCTGACCCTCTCCCCTCTCATGTGCTCTCTCTCTCTTTCTCTCTCTCAAATAAATAAAATCTTAAAAAAAAAAAGAAGAGCTATAAATGAAGCTAACAGATTGTTAAGTAAAATGTGTTCTTCTGCCTGGATGAATATACTTCATAACAGCCTGGAAGGCCAAGTTCAAATCTGGGATTCTCCAATTCCTTGTGGCTCTAGGCATTGGAATACCACGACCCTGGAGGAGCGCTTCCCTGTTCCCGGCCTGAGCCTGCAGCCTGACCCTCTGCTTTTCCGCAGCAGGAAACACTTGGAGGCTCCTGTTAGCACATCCAAGCTCTGACCACCCGGTCCCCCATTAGCCACCCTTGGCCATTCTCATGCCCGGGGGGTGTGTGGATGCTGAGCGTACTGTCTGGGAGGTGGAAGGGAGGTTAGGGTTATCCAGGGGAGACACCTACACAGGCTGGGAAATGGGCACAAGCCATTTGGGCAGAAAATCCCAGGGTCCTGTAGGGCAAGACTGAATAGCGGGGGCGGGGGGGGCATCGACTCCCCAGGGCAAGTGGGTTGGGGGAGATGGGGCGGGGGGGATCTCCTGGACCCTTCGGGAGGGGCGCGCAGGAAGAAGGCCGGAGCTGGCAGGGCCCAGGCAGGCACTGTGGGGTCGGGTGGGCCAGGCGGCTACCTTTGGTGAGGGAGATGTTCCTCAGCGCGATGGAATGCTCCCAGTCCTTGAGGCGCAGGTCCTCGGTGACCGTGCGGAGCATCGTGAGCTCCTGCTGGAGCTGCAGCTCCATGCCCCTGTGCACCAGCCGCAGGCGGCGCGTGTCCTCGCTGGCGTTGCTCAGCAGCACGTGCAGGTCCTGCAGCCGCGTGGTGTGCAGGGCCACGTCGTAGGACAGGCTGTGGTTGAGGCCGCGCAGCGCGCCGCCCACGTCGGCCAGCTCCTCGCCCAGGACGCCCACCCTGCGCGCCAGCCCGTCGAGCAGGCCCGCGTGGCGCCGCAGCAGCAGCTGGCTGTGGTTGCTCTCCACCTGCAGCTGGTAGAGCTCCAGCTGCGCCGCGTCGCTCTGCTGGCCCGCGCGGTCCCGCAGCAGGGCCACCGCCTGCTCCGTCTGCGCCGCCTGCGCCTGCAGCCCCCACAGCGCGCCCTCCAGCCGCTGCACGGCGCCCGCCAGCGCCAGCAGCGAGTCCGACTGGTTCTGCAGCGCGTCCTGCACCTTCCACACCTGCTCCGTCGGGTCCGCCTGCCGCGGAGCCGGCAGCAGCCGCAGCTGCAAGTCCCGCAAGCTCTCGTTCAGCCGGTTCACGTTCCGAGTCAGCGCCTTCAGGTCGTCCGGGGAGCTCCGGGGCCTGGACACTGCGGGGGGGGGGGGGGGGGGGGGGAGGGGGGGGGGGGG